>NC_041385.1:336731030-336742673 GCF_002162155.2 Triticum dicoccoides | reverse complement strand
TTTTTTTTAATTCTGTTCTGTTTTCTAGTTTTTGCTATTTGTTTTGATTTAGTAATAATACCAAACCATTTCATAAAATCCTGGAAACACTTATGGGTGCTTTCTGAATTATTTCAGTGACCCTTAACAATTTCCAACATTTATTTGAACATTTAAATTATTTATAGTATTTAAATGCCCAAAGTCAAATACAAAAGGATTTAATTCAAAAATCCAGAATGGCCTAGAAATATGTGCATCATTGTTGGCAGGGGTTTTCACCTTTAACAAAAATAATGAACTTTCCTAAAGGGCATTCTGGGTTTATTGAAAATATTTTTATTTTGATCCTAATTGCATTTTATTTAGTGCTAGAGTTTGTCATCCCCAGTTCAAGTTTCATGAACCTTAAACATGATGCATGAATGCCTTAATGCAACTAATGACAAACAAATTCTAGGGCTGTGACAACTCACCCCCACTAAACAAGAATCTCGACCTGAGATTCAATTGTAGGGTAAGACGAAGGGGAAACGCAAACTAGTACAATCTTCACGATCCAGGGTGCACTTCATCAGCATGTTGAATCGATCACCATCTTTGTCTTGTCGTCTTGTTCTGAGAGCTCCAGTTATTATGACAATGAGAGGAGAAGGAGACTCTAGAAGAATCGATCTTCATGAAGGTCGAACAACTCAGGATTAACTCACGGAATGGGACATAGCAACATTTCTCGAGCTGAGGGACGAAGCACACCTCTAGAGGGATGGAGTGGAGCATATGACGAGGTTTACCAGGTAGACTACAATTCCACACTTAAAAAGGTGGCAAACGATTGTCATCGTAGCGAGGAGTTGAGTTGCCATGATACCACAACGAGGCACCTTAGGGATGGTGACTCGTAGATATATCCCCTTAAGTGGCAGAAAGAATTACCTTTGATTCAAAGATCATTGAAACTCTTTAAACCAGCCTAAGGCGATTCTCGAGCGATCGTTTGGAGGGGGTCGGTAGAATGGCATACTCGGACTTGGATGATGTGGATTACCTTGTTGAAGACAACGTAATGGATGATTTTTCTTACCACCGGAAATGGAAGGGACCCATGGTAGAATGGCACATTGGCGGTGCAAGCTGGGAACAGAATGCAAATGCTGGGAATGATTCTGGGAACTAGGGAAGAACCCAACAATAGAGAGTGAATTCACTGTTTGAAAGTTATAGCATAATCGAGGGAACTGATAGCAATCCCAGTTAGTGTTGATGATAACACCTAGCGCTTGTGCGTGCTCTCAAGAACTTGAGCATTTCCATAATCATCAAGATTTTACCAATATCCGTGTCAAGGATCCTGGCAACACAACTTGCTACCATGATGAATGGTGATGGAGGATGCAGATGCAAAGGAAGATAACACCTTCTCAGATTTCACCTTAGCGAGGCCAAGGAAACAAAATCTAGATGATCGACCGAGAGACATTTAGCACTCCGCTTCTAATGTTCTCCTTGATGTGCTAGCGTAATCCACTTATTGAAATGGTTTGGTAACCAGACCATCAAGTAAAAAGGTCGGACTTCGGGAGCACAAAAATCCATAAGGAACAACTACTAGAATAAGTTCTACGAGATCCTTATGGGGAGGTGGCCAACTTCCTCAATCAAGATATTATAATAACAGGTCTTCCGACTGGGTGTGTTGGCCATGACATCCACTTTACCAGTTATCGCGAGACCAATATTATAGTTCTTGGGAAATGTTCCAACCATCACATCTGCCTGAGATTCAGATCTGGTTGGTGTCAGAATATTCCAGACTCATCGAGTCTAAGAAGAAAAACGAAAGTTTGCAACACAAATCGACGAGATGACGCTGCGAGATTCTCGGGGAGTGAACTATGATAGCAAGCTCCAAAAACACGAGCCGGTTCTGCTACAACATGTGAACATGTTGTCCAAGACAAACATGACCACAAAGTAGTCTTATAATAAAACACTACCGAGTTCAGGAGGGGGAACCATCAACGAGGGTATCGAAGTCCTTACATAAGTCCGGATTAGCTCTTATGAAGGAACTCCTTCTCCTTGAACAAATCAATCAGTGGCTTGGTGTGCTAGGGATACATATAGATTGAAGGTTGCAAGTCTTCAAACCACAGAATTCTTCGCACGTGTGCATGACTGATTTGGAATGATTCCAAAGAAAGCAACATTGACTTTCTCGAGTCCACGGCGGCAACTTGCATCAAATGCACATGAACTAGAGGAAGTCACTTCTTCATCCAAACATATGCTTCATGAGCTAGCATGAACAAATGCTTTCAAAGGTTTCCAACACTAGCTTAATGTTCAACATGATTCATGGGGGGAGACAAAATGCTACTGATGGGCTCAACAACAACTCATCGGAATTTCCATATCACTGGACTTCCACCATCATGTGAAAACGGTGATAGCATTGGTCAGACCAAAGATGTAATGGTGTACGCTCGAGGGATCAACCACGAGTAAGACAACATTACGAGCATCGTTGGTACTGATTTGATTTGACGATAGCCCACACTCAAATCAAAGGGTTGATAAGACAATAGGTCCAGCAACTGATCATAGGGACCAATCGATGAAGATATCATCTTTCTTCAACACACACTACACAAGAATATCCCTTTGGAATGAACTAAGTCAGGCAAGCTTTTATCTTCCAACTCTCCAAGTTGTTGTCTAGCTTAACCAACTAGCTCAGGGATATCTAACACCGATTCTTGGAGAGAAGGTGGTTCACAAGAAACCAACTTGATCACGAGCTCAACATAACAGTCAGGGGACAACCTGGTAATACTTCCGAGAAGATATTCGGAAAATCACGAACCACCGGTATGTTACTAAGCTCGAGAACAATCTCGCTTTTGACGGCAAGACGATATGATCAAATGAGTGAGGACTTGACAAGATCCTAACTCATCAATCGAAGGGTGCACCGAAATAAGGACTAGGTAGCACGATCAATCTTAGAATGATGACTCAATAATCAGCACGCTAAGAATGAGGTTGTGGTCCATTTAACTTCCAAGCAACAAGGTTGCTAGGAGTATTGATTTCACACATCACGATTCACTTGTCGACATTCCGGTTACAATAACACAGGAACCGCGGAATGAACAATGATGGCAGGAAGTATCACTGTACCAAGAGTTCATAGGATGGTGTGCAATTCCTATAACAATCCCGATATAAAAGATGGTAATACTCCAAGGTAGAACGGAGCAAAAGCTGGATTGGCATTTTGATCTGCGGAGTACGACTTCTTTGACCCAATCCTGGATATGGAAGAGGTACTGGAGTTTGTTTCTCCTAGTCATTCCGCGATAGAATGGCTTGACGGACCACAAGAGTAATAGGCATCGATAAACGAATGCATGCATACTCTTGACTATCAATTGATAGACAAAGGTCAGTAGACAACTAAAGAGGGACAACTCAAAGGAACATATAACTTTCTGAGTTGTGGACGCATAGATTAGTATGTCGAACCAAGTTCAACATAATTCTTCCGGATAACCCATGCAGAAAGGTTGAGCTGGCAGAGTCACAATATAGCATGGAGAACTCATCGAGAGCACTCTTGTTGTCATCTTTTGGTTCAGAAGAACTCCTGCCAAGAATGGTTCATGGTAATTGGAAGAAGGATGTACCACGAACCTCGAGGACTATCGCAAAGGTTACTAATATCCTAAAGGAGCTAGCAAACCCTATCAACATGAAGTAAGTAGAGTGAATCTCGGGTTCAGAACCCAGGAGTAGAATGCCTACTACTAAGTAGCACCACGGGATGCTTTCGAGAATGATGGCCAGAATCTTCACACTGGGAACACAAAACATTGCTAGATTACTAGGTGACTCCCTAAAACACCTAGATTCATAATAATAACTCCAACATAAATGTCAAGGCAATAGAATACCTCAACTCAACAATTAGTGTGATTGAGCTGGCATAAAGGAACATCGAAACCAGAGGGAAAAGGATTTTGCAAATGCATCAGACTATTTAGAAACCTGGGATGACTCGGACAGCATAACGGCTGTAAATGCTCAGAAAAGATTTGAGACATTCACAAAAATGGAGGCATAACCACTCAGAAGCACAATATCAAGGTTTCGAGATCAATAATTAACATACAGAGGTAGAAACTGAACTGAGGCTTAAGTCCAACAATCTATAAGTCTACGAATTAGTAACACGTGATCCTGATAGAAAGAAAAGAAAGCCTAGTTCCTTAATCCCCGTAGGAAAGATAAGATGACTCAGATCAGAGGGCCATGAGGTATAAGGAGTAAAAAGAGCCTTACGTTCCATCCCACAATCAATTCCCTTATATAACTAAAGAATTTCTAGACTCAACTTCGACCAGTTTGGCTTGGTAATCCTATAGACAGTCAAGCTCTGATACCAACGCTGTCAGGACCCCGACTCAATGCCACATCGATCTAGCATGTAACACAACATATCACTTTGCGGCCTCACGCACGGTACTCCCACAGGTGTCGCCTTACCTTTGCCCGGGACCGTTTGCGCCTTTTGGCACACGTATATGATAGTGTCGCTAGCATCCATATGATAAGGAGCCCAGGCTGACATGGCTAGTCGTAAACCCAAAGTGGCACAAACTTACAGGGACAGGCATCCATGACCCAACATCGAACGTGTCGGTCATCAGCGAGTGAATCCAGGCTGTAGCACTGGGCTAGTAGGACTCCGGTGAACCGGGCTGTAGCGGGCTAACAGGACTCCGGTATTCATCGCGTGACATTTCCCCGAAGGGACAGACACAGGAACGAAGAAGGACACATGCCGGCCAGCCTAAGTGTTCCGGAGCAGTAGCAAGCTACCATGGCTCAGTGGAAACACCAGGAGACATTTCCCGGTAAGAGAGGCTACCAAGGATAAACAACTAGGTTGTCAGATCCCACACATACCAAGCATTTCAATAACATACACACAATATGCTCGATATGTGCAATACAACATGGCATCACAAAATGACTCTACAACTCAAGTAATTTATTCAATAGGCTCCGAGGAGCGAGATATTACAAACAGTGGTCCCATGACCCAACACTCAGAGCATACAAATCAAAGCACAAGCGGAAGCTTAACATGTCTGAGTACAGACAACTATAAATGAAAAAGGCTGAGAAGCCTGACTATCTACCAGATCCTACCGAGGGCACAAGATCGTAGCTGAGGTAACAAGCTAAACGTCGAAGTCCAAGCGGAACTACTAGTGAGACTGAAGTCTCTCTGCAAAAACATAAAATAGGCAAACGTGAGTACAAATGTACCCAGCAAGACGTACATCAGAACTAACTACATATGCATCATTTTCAACGAAGGGGATGGTGGGGTTTAACTGCAGCAAGCCAGCTTGGACTCGGTGGCTAACCTAAACTACGACTGCAAGTAACTCTTTTGAGGTGGCGCACACGAGTCCACATATTCACCATATCAATACACCACTATGGATCCGCTCCCGTCTCCCTACGAGAACGCCATCCATAGCACTCACGCTTATCTTGCGTATTTTAGAGTATCCACTTTCACTTGTCTATGAACTGATATAAGCAACCCAGAAGTCCTTATCCGCGGACACGGCTATTCGAATAGATGATGTTAACCCTACAGGGGTGTACTTCTTCACACACGCTCTCACCACTTACCGCCGTTTACACGACATGTACTCGGCAACCTTCAAGCGGAAGCCCAACGTGGGTGTCGGCCACGGCCTACCTAAACACTCAAGTCTCTAGTCCAGGTTTATCGCCTATTCGGGTTCCATCCATGAGGAGATCCGGCCGGAGTTTCGCTCACAGCCCCAAACGATGTGAACAGGGTTCCCGAGACACCAAACGGGCGCCCGGTACACCGTGCCACGTGCCTACCGCATCACAGCCCACCCCTACGGTCAGCGCTGCGCACGGCCTCCAGCATACTACAAACACCAGAAACTACTTGCAATTCCTGGACAGAGGACAAGGGTGATCAAGAAGCCGTGAGGGTCCATTGGTTTCGGGCCCAATGCGTGGTAGTAGCTGAATCATGGATCACAAACACAGAACTCAGTTCCTGAGGACGGCTGCAATGAGACAACCCACCATGTACTCCTACATGGCCTCTCACCGCTACCTTTACCAAATCGTGTTCACACACTTAGCTCACACACAGTAGGACATGTTCATACACCTCTGATTCATCCCGGATGAATCAAACCTGACACAACTCTAAGCAGTAGCAGGCATGACAAACAAGCATGAATGAGTAGGCACAACAGGGCTCAAACAACTCCTACTCATGCTAGTGGGTTTCATCTATTTACTGTGGCAATGACAGGTCATGCAAAGGATAAAGGGGTTCAGCTACCGCAACAAGTAACAGATGAATCGGTGTTGTCCTAATGCAGTAAAAGAGAGCAGGAGCGAGAGAGTGGGATTTTATCGGAATGAACAAGGGGGTTTTGCTTTCCTGGCACTTCTGAAGATAACATTGAGTCTTCATCAGTGTCAACGATCACAACGTCGGAACATCGTCTACCGAGGGGGAACAACACCGGCAACACAGAAGAAACACGATCAATGCAATGCACAATATGATGCATGCTATGACATGGCAATATGAATGTGTTTTGGGCTAATGCACTTAGCTATGGTTTAAATGAAGTTGGTTTGAATACATGATTGAAATTCAAACTCCATATGTGATTATTCAAATGCCATTTAATTGATTTGTGCTATACAGCAGCTATAAGTTGTTCTAACATGCATGAAAATGGTACAGATGGATTCCTTGAATTTTTCTGATAATTTTTCATATATAAATTATTTAATTTGGAGTTACGGTTGAATTTCTATGAATTTTAGAAGTTTTAGGCATTTTCTGGAATTTTCTGAATATTTATAAAATAAACTAAATTCCAGAAAAGGAATATTGCGTCAGCATGGCGTAAGGCTGAGGTCAGCAGGTCAACTGGGTCGCCCAGAGTCAAACCTGACGTGTGGGGCCACACGTCAGTGTCACAGTTAGTTAACAGGGGGTTATTTGCTTAATTAAAGGATTAGGGGGGTCGGGGCCCACTGGTCAGTGTTAGTGGCTAATTAGGTTTAGTTAATATTTAACTAAAATTAGCAGGGCCTGGCCCCACTAGTCAGCGACCCTGGGGGGTCAAACCCCAGGTCAAACACGTCAAACCCGCCGGCGACATGACGCCGGCGAGGCCCGAGACGGCGGCGTGATCCGGAAACGCAGCACGGGCCACGGTTTGGGGCGCGGATGGCACCGTTGGAACCCTGGGCTTCGTCCGCGTCGGCTGGTGCTAGAGGGGTCGCCGGAGACGACTTAAATCGACGGCGGTGTCCGCTTCCGTGGCGGCCGGAGTTCGGGCGCCGACCGATTCGATGCTATGGTGCACTACGGGAGGAACTGGTGGGTGCTGCGGGCTCCTGAGGTTGCGGTGAGCACGACGGTGGGCTCGGGAGCAAGCTGCGGTGGCTGTGGCCACGGCCACGCGATGGCCGGCGGCGAGGAGCAATCGGCTCCGGTGAAAAGGGCGGCTAGAGTGCGGGAACGAGCGCGAGGAGGAGGGGGAATGGAAGAAGAGCTGACAGCGGATCCGGTGGAGGCAACGGCGAGGCCGGAGAGGGGCTGGAGCTCGCGAATCCTCGAAAGTTCGCCGGCGGCCGAAGGTTGGGGACGAGCTTGAGGGCGACGCTGCAGGGCTTCCGGAGGGCCGTGGATCGGTGGGAAGGAAGAGGGGGTCGAGGCGGAGCCTTTGAGCGCATCGGCGAGGCTAGGGGGTGACGGTGGCCGCGAGGGAGCTCGACGGTGGCGGCGGCTCCATTCGGTCGCGGGAGGGAGAGGAAGCAGAGGAAGGGGAAGAGTTCGGGAGAGAGTTTGAGAGTTCCAGAGGAGTGGCGTGGCACGCATGGAGGCGTCCGGGGTGTCGAGGTGAAGCGGCAAGCAGGAGGTGGCCGGGGCGTGCGCCGGCGTGCGTCGGCCACGCGCCTGTGCCTACTGGCGCGAGGAGGAAGGCGACAGGGGGGGGGGAAGTGGAGATGGGCTGGGCCGTGCTGGGCCAGGTAAGTGGGCGCCAGGTAAGTTAGGTAGGTGGCCTGGTGGCCTTCTCTCTGTTTTTTTTTAATTATGTTCTGTTTTCTAGTTTTTGCTATTTGTTTTGATTTAGTAATAATACCAAACCATTTCATAAAATCCTGGAAACACTTATGGGTGCTTTCTGAATTATTTCAGTGACCCTTAACAATTTCCAACATTTATTTGAACATTTAAATTATTTATAGTATTTAAATGCCCAAAGTCAAACACAAAAGGATTTAATTCAAAAATCCAGAATGGCCTAGAAATATGTGCATCATTGTTGGCAGGGGTTTTCACCTTTAACAAAAATAATGAACTTTCCTAAAGGGCATTCTGGGTTTATTGAAAATATTTTTATTTTGATCCTAATTGCATTTTATTTAGTGCTAGAGTTTGTCATCCCCAGTTCAAGTTTCATGAACCTTAAACATGATGCATGAATGCCTTAATGCAACTAATGACAAACAAATTCTAGGGCTGTGACAGCTGCACCCAGCTGCGGCGCACGGGGACCCGCAGGACCAAGCCCTTCGTCCTCTAAGGCCTCCTGTGGCCACAGCGGGCTGCCGCGCCTTCACCATCGAGCTACGCATCGTCGCGTGGCCCGGCAAGTTCAAGCCAGACCTGCCTCCTCGCTACGACGGCACGGCAGACCCTGCAGAGTTCCTCCAGCTCTACGAGCTGGGCATCGAGGCTGCCAACAGATACAAGAAGGTCATGGCGAACTGGTCTCCCATGGCTCTCAAGGACGAGGCCCGCACCTGGCTTCTGAACCTGGCCCCCAGGCACGATCTCCTCCTGGGACGAGATGTGCACCCGCTTCATCGCCAACTTCCAGGGTACTCGCGACCGGCCACCTGCCGTGAGCGACATGCACCGCATCAAGCAGCAACCAGGGGAAACCCTGCAGAAGTACATCCAGCGCTTCAACAACGCGCGCCTCAAGATTCCCAAGGTGACTGAGGAGGCCATCATCTCAGCCTTCTCTGACGGCGTGCGTGATGTGAAAATGAAGGAGGAGCTCGCAATGCATGAAGATCTATGCACTTCCTTGGAGCTGTTCAACTTGGCTACCAAGTGCGCTAGGGCTGAGGAAGGGCCTGCCGCAGACCCTGAAGAGAAGAAGCCCAAGGCCAAGGACGTGAAGCGCAAGGGGGCTGCCGTGCTCGCGGTAGAACCAGACACCAAGCGGGGCAGAGATCAGCCCGAATCCTCCAAGGGCAGTCAGTACTGCGTGTACCACGACCTCCACACCCATAACACCAATGAATGCCAAGAGCTCCGGGCCGTGCGTGAAGGACGGACTGGCCGGCGTCCCGACCGCAGCGACCGGGGCTACGACTGAGGAGGAGGAAGGAACGCAGGACGCTGGGACGACCGCGGCCCACGTCAAGGGTGGCGCCACCAACCTCGCGAGGATCGCTGGCAGGACCTGCCTCGCGAGGGAGGCTGGAGAGATCAGCCTCGTGAGGATCGCCCGCAAGGTAACACATGCCTCCCTCCGCTACCGCCGCAGCCAAGGAGAAATGAGGACCGTCATCAGGACGAAGGGGCTGGGGGCTTCCAGGAACCATGTGCGATCGCCTGCATCCTAGGCGGAGCCCAAGCCCCAGCCTCTCAGCGCATCTTCAAGCAGTTCGCCCGCGAAGTGAATGCAGTCCTCCCCAAGCTCAAGGCCACGCGCCCTCTCAGGTGGTCGGCGTGTGCCATCACGTTCAGCTCAGCGGATCAGCTCAAGTCCGCGGCCACAGCTGGAGTCCTCCCGATGCTTTGTTCCCCAATCATCAGCAACGTGCTAGTCACCAGGACCCTCATCGATGGCGGGGCAGGGCTCAACGTCCTGTCCATGGAAACATTCAACAATCTCCAAGTACCCTATAGTCAGCTTCAGCCAACCAAGCCTTTCTCCGAAGTCACCGACGGCTCCACGGTCCTGATTGGGCAGGTCTACCTCCCTGTCACCTTCGGGGCATGCGACAACTACCACACCGAGCTCATCGACTTCGACGTCGCCCACATTCGCCTGCCGTACAACGCCATCCTTGGGTACCCAGCGCTGGCCAAGTTCATGGTCGTAACCCACCATGGCTACAACATCCTCAAGATGCCAGGAAGTGGCGGAGTCATCACGGTGCCCTGCGAAGAGAGAGACGCAGTTTGCTCCCTGAGAGAGAGCCTTTCAGGCCACATCACTGGAAGATCCAGATCGCGGAAGCAGGAGGCTTCCCGAGGCCGCCCCCAACATCGACCGGCCCAGCCCCTCAGGAGGCAGGTCCCTCAGGGCCCACGCCTGCTTAGGGGGAACCTCCTTACATCGCATAAGGAAGCGCGCCCGATGCCCTCCTTAGGCAGGGCTCGGGGGCTCTCCCCTGGAGGGCCGTCGACCTCGCCAAGGTCACGAGGGAGGCGCTTGGACAACACGTGGAGGCGTGTTACGAAGCACGTTTCCATCAAGAAGGAGCAAGGCAAGGAGGGCCAAACCCTCAGGAGTTCGTCAGCAAGGCCATTCAGGAGCTACAGGAGTCAAGGGTCATGAGAGGCAGCCGCTGCTTACCCGCTGCGGCCCCCCATCCAGGCGAGGATGGTGGGCTGCGCGTCTGCATCGACATACCAGGGCTCAACCAAGCCGTGTCTCAGGAGCGCCTCTGGCCTTCGCGAGTGGGACGCTGCGAGCGCCCGCCTCACAGCTACGTTCACATGCCTTATGGCTCGCCGAACGTGGCTGCTACATACCAGCGCCTCATGAGGGCCATCCTGGAGGCTCAAGAGGACAGGTGTTCCGTAGCCCTGGTGGAGATGGAGACGGTCCGCGAGGAGCCACCAGCGCCTCCGGAGCCTCCCGAGGCCCCAAGGCCTGGGGGCTCGTGAGGACCTGCTCCCGCAGCCCACCGAGTCTGCTGCGTCAACACCCCTTCGTCTTCAGCGTCATCAGGTGACATCTTTCTAGTTTCATTTCCAGCTGGGAGCGCCCTCAGGGCTGCATTATTCCCAGGCCGCGTGGGTCCGTCCCTATGGCGTGTATCTCTTTTATTTCATGTTCTTAGCTCACTCTGCTCGGGGCGCCCCTCGGGCTGCATTATCCCCAAGCCGCTCGGGTCAGACCCAGTGGCATGTACCCCTCTTGCATTTATCTTAGGGCCATGTTTTCGACCCGTCATGCTTGTTATTTGGTGCCTGTTCATGGTAACTTTTTCCTTCCTGGATGTCGCAAGCTTGCGCGTTAAAGGGGGGGTGCCTGAGCATCGCGACTAAGGGCTCCTACCTGCTCTCCGGCCCTCACCCTCTGGTCTGCCCAAGGCATCGCGCCCCGGCATACCAGCGACGGCTGAGACCAGCCCGAGAGCCGGGACCCGAGGACGTAGAGTTTCGACATCTAACCCAGCTTGCGTGTTAAAGGGGGGTGCCTGAGCATCGCGACTCAGGGCTCCTACCGGCTCTCCGGGCTCACCCTCTGGTCTGCCCACGGCATCGCGCCCCGGCATACCAGCGACGGCTGAGACCAGCCCGAGAGCCGGGACCCGAGG
>NC_041385.1:336698442-336730858 GCF_002162155.2 Triticum dicoccoides | reverse complement strand
CGTAGAGTTTCGACATCTAACCCAGCTTGCGTGTTAAAGGGGGGGTGCCTGAGCATCGCGACTCAGGGCTCCTACCGGCTCTCCGGCCCTCACCCTCTGGTCTGCCCACGGCATCGCGCCTCGGCATACCAGCGACGGCTGAGACCAGCCCGAGAGCCGGGACCCGAGGACGTAGAGTTTTGACATCTAACCTAGCTTGCGTGTTAAAGGGGGGGTGCCTGAGCATCGCGACTCAGGGCTCCTACCGGCTCTCCAGCCCTCACCCTCTGGTTTGCCCACGGCATCGCGCCCTGGCATACCAGCGACGGCTGAGACCAGCCCGAGAGCCGGGACCCGAGGACGTAGAGCATCGGCATCTATCCAAATTTGCAGGAACACACTCCAAGATAAGGCCCAGAGCCAGGCGCAACCCGCCTTGAGGTAGGGCCCCGTGAGTCCCGCACTGGCTCACGGGTGCCCAGATACACCTCATCAAGCCCTACCGTGCCAGCCACGTGTCAGGGCGGGGCTGTACACGCCCTGGGGGCTCCTCCCGATGGGGAGCCCCCTCCCACGCACCAGTGGAAGCACCATGCTCCGCGCTGGCTGACGACACTGCCGAGGAGCGGATATGCCCATACACATACGGAAGCACTATGCTCTACGCTGGTGATAAACAACTGAGCGTGGCCCCCGGGCCGCATCAACCTCAGGGAGCCTAGAGCTTAGTGTCTAGCCTCATCGCAATGCCTCCCCTCGGGAGTGCCACGCAAGGGGGCTGGGCACGGGGGCTACGCCTGGGTCACGCCCAGATGCACGCCACCCAGCCAGGCCCTCGGGCCTGGTTCGTCGCGCGCCCCTCCCCGAGCGGAGCCAAGGTATGAAGGTTGTTTGAGCGTCAACGGGGACACCTGAGCATCGTGACTCAGGAGCCTAACTGGTCACGTAGCCCCTCACTCCTTGGTCCCGTCCTGGTTTCCAGTCGGGGCTAACAGTGGTTGAGGTATGTGCGGGGCCGGGCTCTGCAGACGTAGAACGGTAGATCCACCCCCGCATCTCACCTCCCTACTTGTTGTTCGAGCGCCAAGGGGGACTCCTGAGCATCGCGACTCAGGAGCCTAACTTGTCACATAGCCCGTCTCTCCTTGGTCCCGTCCTGGTTTCCGGTCGGGGCTAACGGCGGCTGAGGTATGCGCGGGGCCGGGCTCTGCCGGCGTAGGACACAAGCAAGTAGGAAGGAAATAGCGCAAATTCAAGGAATTCAAAAGCAAATATTACAGTCCATACTGTTATCACAGCACCAAATGCATGTTTTAACGCCTCCCCGGGGCCGGATACATGTGCAGAAACTAAAAGTAGGGGCGGGAGACACAACCGAGTCACTTGCCGGCCGTGGACTTGCACGGAGCGGGTTCGCCTTGTGGAGCTGCCGGGCTAGCAGCGCTCCGCTTCGGCCCGGTGCTGAAGGCCCAGAACTTCCCCAACAGAGCCTCCGCACGACCCTTCACGGCCTCAGCAGTGGCAGCGGCATGCTCACCGCTCGCTGGCTCCAGCAGGCTGTCGAGGTCGACGTTGGGGTCGCGAAGATAGATGTGGGTGAAGACCCGCATCAGCGCCATAGAAAACAAGACGCGTGCCTCGGCCTCAGCCGTAGGGCCAAGGCCAAGGGTGACATCTTCAAGGGCACGAACTAGGAAAGGAAGCAGCTTGGCGGGGCCGTCCTCCTCGCGGGCCAGCAGGCTCTCCAGGCTGCTCTCATAAAGCGTCTTCAGTGAAGTGCGGGCCTTCTCCTCCATCTCTGCAAAGGCCACACGATCCTCGGCAAGAACTCGTGCCTTGCCGTCCAACTCAACCTTCCTCGCCTCCAGCTCTCGCTCCAGCGCGCCTAGGCGGTCACGGCGTTTCTCGAGCTTGGCGTCCCAGTCCTTGACGGCCGCCTCGCGAGCCTTCATGCTGTTCTCCTGCTCTTGGCGAAGGCGAGTCTCCTCGGCGAGCTGGTCCTGCATGCCCTTCAGCTCGCTCTTCAGCACCTTGCAACGACCTCGGGCATTAGCCGCCTCCCCCAAGGCGGCCTCGTGGGCAACCTTCGCCCCAAGGACGGCCTGCTTCTCCTCGTCGCAGGCCGTCGAGGCCTAGACCAACGCCGCCCGAATCGAAGCATCGGAGCGAATCCAGCCAGAGGCTAGATCCAAGCGCCCGGCAACCAAACGAGGGACGACGCTCAGAAGATCCCGCCGCAGACGGTCCAGTTCGGCAGCAGCACGATCCAGGACAGTAGGAGGAGACGGGGAAGCAGCAGTCGGCGGGGTAGGAGGAGAAGACGGCAGCGTGACCACGGTGTCCTGAGGCGGAGCCTGCTGCGCCCCAGCGGCTGTGGTGGCGGCGTCAAGCGGGGGCGCCTCGCAAGTCGCCAGGGCCATAGGAGCCGAGCTCACCCCAGCCGGCTCGGCAGGGCCTCGCAGGGACGCCCGGGCAGGAGAGGCCCGCACGTCACGTTCATCTTCTTCCGCGAGCAGAGGCGCTGCCATGGATGGAGTCTCAGGAGCCCCCTTCGGCGTCTTTGCCATGGGCGCCAGCCTAGCCAGGAGATACGGACGTCAAGCCTCAGCGATGAAACAAGACAGGGATCAAGCACTTACAGGTCGTCGCCCACAGGCTCGAGCAGCCTCCAGCCGTACTTGAAGCCCGAGAGCCGGTTGCAAGGATCAGCCTCAAGGAGCGCGGGTGCAGCTGGAGCGCCTGCGGATCGCCTCAGGGCTGGGGCGGACCCGCAGGGGATCAGCCCAGTCCGGTCCTTCTTTGGGACCATGGTCAGGCTCCCTCCGCCCTTCTCGTCATCACCCTCATCGTCGTCACTCAGAGAGAGGCGGAGAGCGCGGGACTTGCACCGAAGAGGTGGAGCCCTTGACTCTGCCTCGGAGTCAGCCCCCTATTCCCGCTCCCCTTCCTCCCTCTCTTCGTTGGAGTCGCTGGAGGATACGTCCACCAGGTCCTCGGGAGCCTCCGCGGGCACAGGCCCGTCCCCGTTGAAGACCGGCATGGACCCCACAACCTGCTCCCAGTCCTCACGAAGGAACAGGGGCGTCGGAGCGCCCTCCAACCTTGCCACGTCGCCCCCGACCAAAGACTGGAGGACCGCGGCCAGATCCTCATCGGCCAGGACCGCGGGGCTCGGGTGGGGCCTCCACATCGGAAGCGAGTACTGATGAAGCAGAGCCAGCTGATGCTCCAGGAACTCCCTCAGCAGGAAGGCACCAGTCAGCTTCGCCGCCGCCATGCTGGCCGGCCTCAGATCCGCATCCATCTTCTCCAACACCACCCTTGCGCGGGGATCCACAAGCTCCACTCGAGACCAGTCGTCGGAGCTCGAGGGGTGCCCCGTGGGCAAGACCAGCCGGGGGTGGACGCGCCCAGCATCAACCAAGACCCACTTGCTCCTGAAGCCCTCAATCCTTTTCCCGAGATTTGAAATGGCGATGGAGCTACCGTATGCGACGAAGCTCGCACACGCAGAGACGGAACCATGAGAGGTCCATAGGGAGAAGTAGTGGCGCAGCAGGGCCACTAAGGTCTTCACCCCCACGTGAGCCTCACAATAGTAGACAAAGATTGCCAGAAGGAGGACAGAGTTGGGGTGGAGGTGCAGAGCTTGAAGGTTATAATGGCAGAGGACAGAAAAGAAGAACTCAGAGAAAGGAGGCACCAGACCGGCGACAATGCCGCTCATGAAGAGCAGATAGAAGGTGCTCCCTTGGCCCTCAGGGAGGGCAGAGCCGGCCTTGAACACCTTCGCCCCGTCTACGCCCTGCACCGCTGCCATCTGGCGCACCCGGGCAAGGCTCGCCTCCGACACGTTCGGAGAGTCCAAGGCGGACGAATACCAAGCTCCAGCCGGGGCCTGGCGAGGCGCCATGTCTAGCTAGGGCGCGCGGGTGGAGTAGATCTGGAGATTTCGAAGGAAGGAGAGGTGCAAGAAAGGGGATCTTAGCAGCAAATGGAGAGAGAAAAGGAGGCAGAGGGCAGTTGCCGCTCCTTATCAACTCGCGCGGTTGCGGAGACACCCACGTCCAATCAACCGCCACGCGGCGCCCAAGGCCGCAGGTTGTTAGGGCCCGCGACGCTTCGCACTTGCCCTTTCGCCTCTCTACTCGGCCAAGTCCGGGCGCGCCTTGGGCCCGGGGGCTACTGTTCGCGTTCTGAGAATGGGGGTCCCCAGACTTGCCTGCCTGTGGCCTACGGCGTGGCTCAAAGGGGGCCCAACACGGCCCATCTTCATTAACACAAGCTCAAGACCCTCGCGAGGGGCCAAGCCTCGCGGGGCGGACGACAAGGAGCTTGCTCAGGCACGGCCTCGTCAGGCTGGCTCACTAGGAGGCAGAGAGTTCAAGGCGAGGTACCTTGTGAGGTGCCCATGACACAAGCCATGACGACCAAGGGAGCCAGCCCGTGCAGTGTCCTTCTTTCCTCTTTGGTGCAAGGGGAGCAAGCGCAGGCGAGAGCATCATGCAAAGGCATCCATTTCGGTGCAACAAGACCAAGACCAGTCCAACGGCAGGATGAAGGTCACCGTGGAGCCCAAGTCGGCGTCACCACCAGAGCCTTTGACAGGCGAGGACCAACTTTAGTCAGGATAAGTGTACTAGATGTTCCCCTTCAAAATGGCCAATTGTTGGCGCCCTTCCTGCTCAATATTTGGGAAGAGGCCTAGGGCCTTCGCCTATAAATAGGACTAGCCACCCACAGGGTAGAGGGATCAGGATAGGAATCTGGAGATAAGATAGGCATCTAGAACCAATCCCTCCAAAGGGACACCACCACCACAAGAACAGACCCTCACGAGGCTGTTCTTCCTTGTATTGTTCATCATCAGCCCAAGAGGCAATCCACTACGCCACACACTGGAGTAGGGCATTTCACCACAATGGTGGCATGAACCAGTATAAACCCTGTGTCTCTTGTGGTGTTCTTCTCGTAGTTTAGATCCTAGCGATACGGCCGAGAAACAGGTAGGTAGAAGGCGAAACCTCCGCGCGCACCCCACTGTTCGAACCTCAAGGGTCTGCCGGAACCCTAAATCCGACAGGGTCAAGCGGGGCACACTGCACCCGTGGCCGCACGTCGGCTAGCTCCAGCGAGGAGGCTTCAAGAGGGGGCAGGGACACGAGAGAGACAGAAGAGGAAGGGGGAGTCAGGTCGGCACGCCCGGACGCGGGAAATCCGTCGAGGCAGAGCTGTCCGGCGCTTAGAATGTGCCGGATGCCGCTAGAGCGCAAGAAACACCATGCCAGGGCGGCAGTCACCATGGGCATTGGCACGAAGAGGACAAGCTGTGATGTAGTGAGTTGTCTAGCGACAAGTCCCTGCATCACTAAGGCTGGGAGAGGTGATGAATCGACAAAAGGGGCACTGGAGAGATGTGAGGCTTCGAGTAAAGTTTGCCGCATCAGTCTTGGTTGTGCACTGGTGATCAACAGAGAACTGATTGAGGTCAAAGGAGTTGTATTCTTAGGAAGGACTATCATCCTATTAACTTTGAGAAGATTTGGACCACGATTTAATATAGTTGCCTTGCAACTGCCTAAATCTGGTTAGAAACTAAATCAAGATGATGCACTCACTTGGAGTATCAAACTGAGCTTAAATTGGGTGGATCATGATGATTTGGACAGGTGATCATACTGTAAAAATTTCATACCAATTGGACAAACCAAAATGGTACTTGCTTCACAAACATCCTCACTATCCAGAAACATGGAATAATTTTGGTAATCAAATGGCTCAATTAAATGATCCCAAATTTGGTGGAGAGATGTTATATAGGTAGAATCATGATCTGGTAATTTCTCAGAATCAATGAAGCAATATAAAATACACTTGCTTCACAACCTGAAAATATTGCCAGAATCAAAGATTTGATCTTGTGCTCATATAGATGATTGGATGTGGCTGAAATTTGGAGGAGGGGGTTAATATGAGCACATGAAGGGGTGGGAAAAATTTCAAATCATTTGGATACTCCTAGCTAGTACTTCCTTCACAAATCCTTCTGTCTGACAGAAACTTTAAAAATTTGCTGAGGAAAATTAGCTAGGCAAATGAAGTTGAATTTTTGCATGAGGCAATGCTTTGAATGTTGAAACATGCCCAAAAATTTTGGGAGCAACTAGGAAAAAAATGACATTTCCTTCACAAAGTGCTATTCAGGGTAGAATAGGAAAAGGAATATTGGGGAATTATTTTTGAGCTAGCCAAGGAAATGTTTGGGCATATTTGAGCAATACATGACCCAAAGGAATTATGAGAATTATTTAGGAATTTTTGGAGGGAGATAAATATAGGTTGCTTCAAAACCTAGGGCCAATGAGGTTATTCCTTTAATGAAAAAGGAATTTTCCCCAAGAAAAAGAATATTGGGATTTAGGCTAGGATGGAAATGACATGGTCTTGGGATGAGTTTGAGGGTGATTAGTCAATTGGGAGAGGAAATGATGATGATCTCCAGTTTGCAAGGCCACAGAACCACTCCAAAAAGAAAAACAGAGCAACAACCAGATAGATCAAAGGAAAAAAGAAAAGGGCTAAAAGCCAGGCCGTCACAAACCTCCCCCCCCTTAAAGAAATCTTGTCCTCGAGATTTGGTTGCTCAGGTAACAAGTATGCTTATATCTTAAGGAAACCATTTCCAACTCGGGTATCCTTCTCCTTTGTTTATTGTTCCCACAAGAATTTCATAATATCCACTTACCTTGATGTGGAGTGGTTAACTTCACCTTTCCCAAATTCTGACAGGTTTTTGCTCATATACCAAATCCTTTAGCTGATGTTGATTCTCTCATATATGTGGTGATATCCAATGGACTTGAGCACAAATTTCCTCTTGTTCTGAAAACTTTGTACTTCTGCATTGGGGTTTGCTCAAACAAATGCATGTCTTTCGAGTTCAATAAATGTTGATAATCATGGCGATATTTCTGATGGGTCTGACTACTCATCAATGATACCGATTTCTCTTGACTTGCTTCTCTGGCTTGGGTAGGAGATGTATACCAAATATTCTACTGCCTTCTGACGCGGGCAATATAACGAAGTATGGGCTTCTAGATGTAGCATACCTCAAACATGAGCATCTTGAGACTGGCCTAACACGGGTGCTGGCGGGGAAATACTTTTCATGACGGATTGTCCATGTACTTGATTCTGCCCATGAGTATACCGGTTCTGAGCTGATGGTTTTGGCCTTTGATTTACCCATTTTTTGGTATACCCATCTTTGGTAATGGGATGCTTTATCACTTCCGTTGAAATCAAGTTGCTAAGGTTGCAAAGGAATCTTGGATCCGACATAATAGACTTGAACATTCCGCAATAATTATTCTGAATAGGTGTCTTGGGACAAACGGGTTAGCAGAATAGGAAGGTCTTGTAGAATAGGGTAGGCCTTTGAGGGTATGCCTTTGTGGATCCATAGAGAATCATGGCCTCCAACTGTCTTGGGTATCTGGACCCTGATGGTTACACAAAAACCATCATACCTTTGTTGTCGGTCTCATCCTTTGATGGTCATGATTTTCTTTGTCAGGATACCTTGCTGAAATAGCTTGGCCACATATATTCTTGATTCTTCATGTATCCATGGATGTGATGGGTGCAATATTTTTGGCATCATTCCTTGTTCTTGTTCTTCTGACCTAGTTCCGTGCACATAGGACATATACTCGGGGCTAGTGGTTGTACGGAGCTCATTGCTGATGCCATGCATACAAGAGAGTGGCAAGGGATCTCCTGGTTTGGTGCGGAAATAATGCCCTTAGCCATGGTCAAGATTGTTGCTTCTGCATTGTCAGCTTGAGAACTTGTCGATCCTTTCAATACTTGAGATGTATCTCCGCTTATGTTCATTGGCCTGACTCATGAGGTTGTATGATCCTTAACTTTCTTCAGTATATCGGCTTGATCACTGTCGCATCTCATATGGGGGACTGGTATGACCGGGGATGCATGCTCACCATATATATAAGAAGAATATGCCACCGAACACTTGATCCTTGCGGTAGGCACATGTCCTGACTGATTTGTACTTGTGACAGAAATATTGCTGATCTAGTTCTTGGGGTGCACTGCCATATACTGCCAACTCACCGGATAATCTCTGAGGACGGTGCAATAGTGTGGTACTGACGCGGACTGAGTGGCTTTCAAGAGAAGTCATCCGAATAGCTTGCTGAGGAAGACTCGTCGGCTTCTGCTCCAAGATTTGGTCTGGGTAGCATGCAGAAGAAGTCTCAGTAGCTTACACGCGAAGCTTGAACTGGGTATCATGCTAGAGAAGCCTGGGTTCCGTAATTGAGAAGCTTCTCCTCTGGTTGGTTGTTGAGAAAGGTTCAGTCCCTTACATCAGAAGCCTGTACTGAGGTATCTTGCATTGGAAGGCTAGTTATCTTGGATCTGAATCTATCCATATTTCATACTGTGAAATTTTGAGGAGCCTTGCATCATAAGCTTCTTCCGATAGCAGGCGGAGGCAGACTGGGTTTCTCATGTCCAACTTGTCATACTGTGATATGCAGACTAAATAACCATACACTCACCCATATTATTTTGTGTCTGGTTACTTGCATGATCAAAATTATTTGACTGTCTTCCTTGATCATAGCTCATTCTGACTTTCTTTCCAAATTAGAGCATGCTTTCCAATTCCATTCATAGCTGAACCAGACCTTGTATATGAATCATACCTTGTACCGAAAATGTACCATTGGTCTCGTGATAGCCTTATCTTCCTGTTGTTTTGATCATTATTGTTGTGAAAGGGGCAAAATAGATGCAGACATGCTGTTGATAATTGATTCAGGGCACCCCTTATATACTGAGCAGACATTCCCAATATAATGCAGTCAACTGAGAGTGCCATCCTGTTTAGCTGAGCATCTATATATTTTATATCCTTGTTGCTCCTTCGAGTAAAGCCGGTTGATGAGCAACTCTTTATAGGGAAATAAAGGTAACGGCGAGGCCCAAAAAGAAAGAAGCAAAAGAAAGCTCAACTAAGAAAAAGCACATAGCAATCAAGTCACACACAAACAATATCACATATATGCTAGTCACACAATATGCACACCTACTTAAGCACACAAATCTCGCGGAGTCTCCGGTACTACAATCTAACATGATATGGCGGTGTGCACGAAGATGAAACAATGTGTGGAAGAGTTGGTGTAAGCATCACTACACCAAGTGCTGGCTTAGACAAGTAGCAACCTGGACTAGCTCGGAGCAAGGACGTACTTGGTAACCATGTAGCGCGACACAAATGTCACTGCCACATTTTTATCAAGCAGACCGAAAGGGTCCATACTTGTACACGCAATAGGGTAGCAAGGAAAGCTGAGTCGGTTGACATTGCCCTTTCTTGATAGCTAAGATCACTAAGGGTTACCAACATGACAAGAGAACATCACGATCCGGGGTAGAAGCATGTCTACCACCGAAACGATAAGCGGGGCTGAAAGGAGGATATCGGCGCGATACGTGAGCACCATTTTTGCAAACAGTGTCGGGATCACTTGGCATCACTTGACACCAAACACCAAAAGAAAAAGGAACTAATATTCAAAAAATAATCTAATATTCAAAAAAAAGAAAAAAGAAAAAGGAACTGGGGAAATGGAGAGGCTGAGCTGTAGTGGATCAGGATCCGATGCCAGCTACACTCACTAGATAAAACCGTTAGCAGAAATACTAAGGTATATGCATGCTATGTAACAAACTAATGCAGCAACCAAATGCATCAAACAAAGTAGACTCTATACTACCGATTACTACCACTCATGCCGACTAGGGCGTCCTACAACCAGACCTATTCTGAAACCAAGACTGTGGCACCCCGGCTCAGAGAAACCGGAACGCCCCGTATTCCAGCCCAGAGATCAAGGAGAAGTCTTTTGGAATACGGAACTGCTTGACATAGAACAAATCAGCTCTTATTACAAGGATAAATACATGAGTATGATTTTACAAAGGATCACATCAGCACGGCGACACTACGCCTGCGATACTACACTTTCTCTATGCCAGCATCGGAACAAATCATAGCTGCGGAAATCTTCTAGCAGAAGAACAACGACGAAGGTGGTGAACTCCACTCTGCAGGGACTCTGGCTGGGACACGATCTAGCTCGCACGCATGGTAACCTCGACAAGCAATCAATCAATCATGGTATCACCTGCAATCTGGCATGACACGCTAGGTCAGTACATTGAATGTACTTGCAAGCTCACAACAACCAGAAACATCAAGGCAAAACAACAACATAGCATTGAGAAGGTTAATTAGATGAACATCTACCATGATACAAAAGCACTACTAAGCATGATATGAAAGTACTACAATACTGATAAAACACCATCTCAGATCTCAATAACCATCTTGGTTAACCGGCCAAGCAATATAACATCTCAACCACCTCGTGGTCCACATGATCACCTCGTGATCAAAACATCCACGTGATCACCTCATGGCCACCTCACAAACTGAATGATCATGCTCGAGATCATCTCAACATCATCATCAACATCTTGCCAAACTATCACAGCTCATCATATCAACATATTAGTCCTATAAAAGTCATTCCGTCATGTGAGGGTTGATCAAATGTTGTGACCTAGTACGAACTTGTGCCCATGACCGAGGATGCGGCTATCGATAGATTAAACACACACTCTGCAGAGGTAGCACACTGCACCCACACAACAGAACCGATGGCCTTGCACACCCATTCGGGTGGACCAACAACATTCTGACAAAACCGATCTACTGCCATGACACTCTCCCGGCCACTCCGACAAACACCCCATTTGGGTTCAGTCCTAGGTGGCCCCATGCCTACCAAAGGCATCAACAGCTACCATCATGGCAAAACAAAAATGGTCCTAAACGGGTACAAAAAGGGCCCTATCCAACTACGTGCAAACTAGGTTATGTCTGCTTACCGGGCCATGGTACCGCACCCCCATAACCTTCCCTCGTTGGAGGCACCGGCGAGAGACATGACAATAGACCGCATTAGGGCCCTTCCCATAAAAGGAAAATGTGGTTGCACTGGAAAAGCCCGGTTCGGTGGCACCTAAACAACCTAGTGACGGAATTTATCCCGAAAGCATATATAAGATAACTGAAACTCGGATATCATCTATCAACCTGTAATCCAAGACATAGCAATATCCAACAAATAATCCAAAGCATGACCTAGCCAAAACATAATACTCCAAGGGTAACCAAACACTACGACCATGCTGAATCCAAGAATGATACTACTACTACTCAAATATCAAGAACAAGCTATCCAGCTAAGATCCACATGCAAAGATGATCTCCGAAATTATTCTGCAAAACATCATATCAACTAGCATCATGATGAAAATAAATCTAGCCACTACTAATCAAAAGGCAGTATGACATTGAAAGCAAAACCCTGAAATATAATAGCAGATACCAACATGATAATAATCATAACATGGGCCACAAATAATCCAATGGCAACATGTCATCCTCACAAGCTGCAAAATATTAGTCCTATAACTCCAAGCAACATCATGGCAATAGCAAGTTCAACTAATACTCCAAAAAATGCCACGACAACTCACAAGTAGCTAAAACAATATTTTAATCAAGTTCAAATAATTTAAACCATGTCACTGCATTACAGTGATGCAAATGGAGGGTGGCTTGCCTGGGGTGGAAGGATACACCGGGAGAAAGTGCGATAAACTCGCGGAAAGAATCGCCAAAAACCGTTCTCTCTCGGAGGGGGCTGATTAAAGGCCGGGGCAAAATGGTTATTTTCGTAATGCCAAAACATGGTGAAAATGGTTCCATCGTAACGGGCTCGACAAAATGAAGAAGTGGGCTTTGGAATGACCTCATTTGGAGTTAGGATCAAAAAGATATAAGGGTTTTACTGCCAGGGACCTACCTGTAAGAATATATCCAGAAAAAGGCCCCTGAGTGGAAAAACAGAAAGCGCATTCCTAGCCTAAGCCGCACCGAAATACATCTTCAGAACGAGAAAACGCATTCGTGCGAATGTGCTTCTACTTATCCACTGTGGCAGTGGCGGGGTCAACGCATGTGGGACTGACACGCGGGTCCCACCTCACCTCTCTCTCTCTCCTCCTGGCCTTCTCCTTCTTCCTCTTGAGGTCACAGGAGCGAGGCGAGGCCGGTCGGCCCCGACGATGACTCTGGGTGGCTCCGGCCACCGTTCTCGCTGGCCGACCTACCGGAGTGCTCAGCGCGTCGAGCCGCACCCATCCAGGGGGCAGAAACACTGCTCGGTCATGGAGAAGAGGAGCTGGTGGTGCGGGGAGGTTTGGGGTGGTGGAGAAGGACTCTCGAGGTGGCTAGATTGGGTGGGGTATGCAGCATAGCTCAAATTGAGTTGAGGTACGCGGCGACCATGGTGGCAGAGGGGGCGGGGAGAAGTCCAGGATCTCGGGGAATGGACTAGGCGGGGCTCTGGGAGTGAGGGAGGGCTGCTGGTGTACTCTGAGGCTGCGGGGAGTGGCTATTTATAGCCGTGGCTGAGGTGTCGTGACCACGAGCCGCCGCTCGGGTCAGGACAATGTTCCGTTAGAGCCAGAGCTCATGAGAGGGAACAGACAATGCGAGAGAGGCTGAGGGAGCGTCGGGGAGAGTCACGGAGAAGAAACCGACGTCGGGGAGCAGAAGAAACGGGCAGAGACAAAGACCGGGTCAAGCGGGGCACAGTGCACCCGTGGCCGTGCAACGGCTGACTCCGGGGAGGAGGCTTCAAGATGGGGCAGACACACAAGAGCGACGGGAGAGAAAGGGGGATTCAGGTCGACACGCCCAGACGCGAGAAATCCATCAAGGCAGAGCTGCCCGGCGCTCAGAACGCGCTAGATGCCGCCAGGGTGCGAGAAACTCCATGCCAGGGCGGCAATCACCATGGGCACTGGCACGAAGAAGACAAGATATGATGCAGTGAGTTGTCTAGCGGCTAGTCCCTGCAGCACTGAGGCTAGGAGGGGTGATGAATCGACAAAAGTAGCACTAGAGAGATGCGAGGCTTCGAGTTGTCTGGGATCAACAAAGAACTAATTGAGGACGAAGGAGTTGTCTGGGATGATTATTTTAGGAAGGACTATCATGCTGTTAACTTTGAGGAGATTTGGACCAAGATTTAATATAGTTGCCATGCGACTGCCCAAATCTGGTCCGAAACTAAATCAAGATGATGCACTCACTGGGAGTATCAAATTGAGCTCAAATTGGGTGGATCATGATGATTTGGACAGGTGATCATACTGTAAAATTCCATACCAATTGGACAAGCCAAAATGGTACTTGCTTCACAAACATCCTCACCGTCCAAAAACTTGGAATAATTTTGGTGATCAAATGCCTCAATTAGAGGATCCCAAATTTGGTGGAGATATGTTATATAGGTAGAAGCATGATCTGGTAATTTATCAGAATTAATGAAGCAATATAAAATACACTTGCTTCACAACCTGAAAATATTGTCAGAATCAAAGATTTGATCATGAGCTCACATAGAGGATTGGATGGGGCTGAAATTTGGAGGAGGGGGTTAATATAATCACATGAAGGAGTGGGAAAAATTTCAAATCATTTGGATACTCATAGCTAGTAGTTCCTTCACAAAGCCTTTTGTCTGACAGAAACTTTGAAAAACTGCTGAGGAAAATTGTCTAGGCAAATGAAGTTGAATTTTTGCATGAGGCAATGATTTGAATTTAGAAACATGCCCAAAAAGTTTGGGAGCGACTAGGAAAAGATAAATTACACTTCCTTCACAAAGTGCCATTCAGGGCAGAATAGGAAAAGGAATATTGGGGAACTATTTTTGAACTGGCCAAGGAAATGTTTGGTCATATTTGAGCAATATATGACCTAAAGAAATTCTTAGAATTATTTGGGAGGTTTTGGAGGGATAGAAATATAGGTTGCTTCACACCTAGGGCCAATGATGTTATTCCTTTAATGAAAAAGGAATTTTCCCAAAGAAAGAGAATATTGGGATTTGGGCTAGAATGGAAATGGCATGGTCTTGCGATGAGTTTGAGGGTGATGAGTCACTTAGGAGAGGAAATGATGATGATCTCCTAGTTTGCAAGGCCACAGAACCTCTCCAAAAAGAAAAACAGAGCAAAAACCAGATAAATCAAAGGAAAAAAGAAAAGGGCCAAAAGCCAGGCTATCACATTATTGCATTGTAATCAGGAACTAGCCCCTTATCATGTTCTTCAAGGCAAAGAGCTCTAATCTTGTAATTTTGGGCTATATCCCTTTTTAACGTAGCCACTTCCCATTTTGTAAGGGATTGCTCTGCAATATTTTAGAATCTTTCGGCAATGAGGTGTTGGCGAAATTGTGCAATTGCATAGAGATGCATTATATGCTACAATATTAGATGATGGCATGTGCACTCCTGATAATTTTTCACTTACTCGGCTATGACCATGAATGTGCGAAGCCGAATTATGAGCATCTACAGTTGTATATGGTGCCGAAAAATTACTAACATGATGTGTAGCATATGATGGTTGAGAATACCTAGCCGAATAGCTAGTAGTAGCATGGACAATTCTCCCATCCATCGGCATGGTTGATCTAGTTTATTGCAAATTAGTTGCCGATGAATAAAAAGGTGAAACACTTTGTTGCATGCTATTGGAAGTTCCTACACGATGTGTTTCAACTTGATTGACCAAACTCATCATGTTGTTCATCGGCATAACGATTTCTAGGGTTGCCGATGCATGAGAGTTGGAGTACATATGGTGCCTTTTACTAGTATCATAAGAAATTGAAGCATGTAAATTAGTTTGAATCGGCCTATGCACGTAATTAGATGCATGATTGCAAAAATTAGGGCTGGCCAATAGAGTATACTCATTAAATGATCTAGTAACACCATATTAATTATTTTCATCTACTTTAGGGGACTGGGTATTCATATTATCTTTGTAGATTGCAAACCCTAGATGATGATCTGTTCGTAGCAAGAACAAGCCGGTGACCGTTCAAAGCTTCATCCCCGGCAGAGTTGCCAAAAAGTGTGTTCGCAAACGAACACATCACGTGTACCCTCAACGTCGGGGTGATGCACCGCAGCTCACGTCGAAGGAGACCCGACCGACAGCGGCAGACGTAGATAATCGACGGGTGCATTTGTAGACTCGAAACCCCACATTCCCAGGAGGGACGCCGTCAGGGAGTGTGGCGGCTATGTGCTGCCCTAGGTCGACCTGATTGCCCCTAGGGCCTCGTGAATGGCCGCCCTGCAACAAGAAGAATGAACGAAGAACGAGAAATAAGAAGAACTAGGGTTCAGGAGAAAAATAAAAGATAAAAAGTGGTATATGATTTGATCAATTGTGTGTTGTTCAGTCAGCCGTCGCCCCTTAAGTATTTAAGAGGCGGATGGACTTCCCATACAAGAAAAGGACTCCAAATCACGTCCAAATCACATCCAAATCTTTCCAAAATTAACGAACTCGGGTATAGGTAAGTCTAGAACATCAGTTTGATTTTTATGTCCCAAAGGCAACAAACGACCTCGGATGAAGATGACCCCAAATGCTAATTTAACCATTTTGATGAGGCGAACAACTTTCATGTTGAACGTTTTTCGATTCGAAGCAATCTTGAGGGTGGAATCTCTCACGCAAAATAGCTGATTGGTGTGTGATGGGGCGCGCCATATTTAGCCTCCTAACATGGCTACATTCCAATGGCTCTAACTTTTGCATACGAACTTGGATTAGGACGATTTTTATATCCACCGTTTCGACGAGACGCACAACTTTCGTGTTGAATCGTTTTCTATTGGAGGCCATATTAATTGAGTTTCATACCATTCTTTAATCTGGTGTCAACATGAGCATTTCTGAACTTGTCATAACCATTGCATAAGAGCTCCGTTTTAGACCATGTTCATATCCATATTGATCTTCTTAAAGAGATTCACCTGGAGGTGACCTCCAATCATAAGTTTGAATTAGTCAACAGAAGGTGACTACCTCCAGCGCTTCCACCACCCGTTCTCGCCGCAGTGGGCACAACGACCATGGTGTCCGTGCTGGTCGTTCCTACAGCAGCGTTCGCACCATCCGTTGGGGTGACGCCACCTGCACTGCACGTATAGACGTGGGAATGAATCTTGGACTGTCACACCCTAGCTAGTTCATGCATTAGAGTGTTGCATCATGTTTATTTCATTCATCAGAAACTTGAAATGGGGATGACAGAACCCCCAGCACCCCCTGAAACCAACTAGGGTTTACTAATAATATTTTCAATGAACCTGAAATGCCCTTCTAAAATGTTCATCACCTCTGCCTTGGTCCTAAACAACTGCCAAAAATGATGCACAAATTTCTAGGTCATCCTAAGGTCACTGGATTAAATCATTAGTTATTTGAGTTTGGGCATTTAAATTATATAAAATATTTCAAATGCTCAAATAATCCCAAAGTAAAATGTTCCATGCTGGATATATTCCAAATAGTGGGCATGTGAAGTTTGGTGATTTTTGGAGAAGCCTAAGTATTTTAAATAATTCAACAAACCTACAGCAATAAAAATAAAACAGAATCAAATGAAAAACTCACATGCCTGGCCGAACCAACGCCCCAGCCCACCTGGCGGCCCAACACTGTGCTGGCCCGTGCCAGCCAGCTGCTTCGTCCCCTCCAGGCAGGCAGGGAGGTGACGCCGACGAGCGCGAGCTCGCCACGGCGCCACCTGCTTGCCGCTTTGCCGCGGGACGGGCTGGACGACCTCCACGTCACGCCCTGACCCCCCTGGACATGTCCACTCTCCCCCAGCCTCTCTCCCTCGCTCCCCTCCACCTTGGCCGACGCTGCCGCCGCCGTCCCGACGCTGTAACCATAGCCATCATCGTCTCCATGCCGCCCGACCGTGTCCACGAGCTCTGCCACCCTCCTCTTCGTCGAGCAGGTCGAGCCCCGAGCGCTCGCACGCTCTGCACCGCCTCCACTGACTCCGTCTGCGTCGACCACCGCCGGAGATCCCCTTCGCCGTCACCATCGCAACAGGCCGTCCCCGACCACGCCGTCTGCTCCGTTGCAACCACCGTGAGCCTGGCCACCTCCCTATACTCTCCATTATCCTTCTCATGCACCACAACTAGCACACCAAGTTCGTCCGCATGCACCGCCGTGGAGCTCGTCGCCGACGAGGCTCCGGCCACTAAGCGGTCGCGCCACCTTGTCCAATAAGCCTACCGCACCCCCATGAGCTCAACACACCGCCCCCCGTGCCTCGCCGTGCCTCCTAGCGACGAGCCCGAGCTCACCTGAGCTCCGGCAGCCGCCAAGGTCTTCGCCGGCGCCGTTTCCGGCAACCCCGAGGCCAACCACCACCACTGGATGCGGCCCACTCCCCGTGTCACGTAAATGTGCTCCGGCGTCGTTTTGGTTGCCGGAGCACGAATCCCACACCGCACCGCCGCGTCTGGCCTCGCCGGCGGCTAAACACCGGCGAGTTTGACCCCGCTGACCCCATTTGACCATGGGTGGGCCCAGTTTGACCCCCATGGGGTCAATGACAGGTGGGGCCCAGCCGGCTAACTAATCCAGGGTTAGTACTAATCTAAATTAGTTAAACTAATGACACAGACACGTGGGACCCACTATCAGGTTTGGCCTGGACCGTCCCTTTGACCACTGACGTCACCCTGACGTAATGCTGACGCAGTAATTTATTTACTGGAATTATTCTTACATAGGAAATTCCAGAAAATGCTTCAAACTTCAAAAAATCATAGAAATTAATCTGTAGCTCCAAATGCAACGTGTTATATATAAAAAATGATCAGAAAAATCTAATATATCCATCTATACTGGTTTCATGCATGTTTAAGGATGCTAACATGTTGTTTAGGTACAGAACGAGTTAAAGCTCTATTAAGGGCCATTTATGAGTTTGAAACTTTAATCCTTGGTTCAAAATGGTTCAAACCCATCTGGTATTAGTTGCATTAGCCCAATACACTCATTTTTCCATGTCTAATGCATGCATCATATTGTTGCATATTGTTTGGTGATGATTGTGTATCGGTGCTCTCTGCGGCAGGTTCTGCCCCCGAGGAGTATCGCGAATACCCTAACGAATAGCAATACTAGTCCACAGACCAGCAAGGCAAGCAACCAACCATTTGATCATATCGATACAATCCCATGTTTTTGTCTCTGCTCTCTTTTACTGCATTAAGACAACGCGATTCAAACTGCCGTGTGCTATGGTAATTGAACCCATTTCCTCTGCATGACCTGTCATTTACACAGTAACTAGATGAAACCCACTAGCATGTGTAGGAGTTGATTGAGCCATGTGTATGTATTGTTCCTACCTTGCTATGCCTGCTATGCTTAGAGTCATGTCAGGTCTGGTTCATCTGGGTGATGGGCTAGAGTGAAATGATCATGTGGGTAATGACAGTAACGTGTTGAACATGTTTTGGGAAAGGTATCGATGAGAGGACATGTAGGAGTACATGGTGGGTTGTTTCATTGGAACCGTCCTTAAGCACCGAGATCTGTATATATGATTTAAGAATCACCTACTACCATACATTGGGCCCGGAAATATGACCCCACTCGACTTCTTATCCGCCCTAGTTCTCTGTCCAGGAGTTGCAAGTAGTTTCTAGTGTTTGTAGCTTACTCGAGGCCTTGGACAGCGCTGACCCGTGGGGTGGGCTGTGATGCGGTAGGTACGTGGCTGGGTATACGCGACACCCGTTAGGTGTCTCGGAACCCTGTACACATTGTTATGGGCTGTATGTGGAAACCTCGGCGACACTGCCTACGGATGGAACCTGAATAGGTGATAAACCTGTACTAGAGACTTAGGTGTTTAAGTAGGTCGTGGTCTACACCCGTTAGGTGTGCAGACGCTAAGTGGTGGAAACATGTATGATGAAGTACACCCCTGCAGGGTTAACATCATGTATTCGAATAGCCGCGTCCGCGGTAAAGGACTACTTGCTTGCCTATACAGTTCCTAGACAAGTAAATGGATACTACTAAAAGCCTCAAGATAAGCGTGAGTACCGAGGATGGCTCTTTCGTAGGATGATGGAGATGGATCCTCGATAGTGTATTGAAGTGGTAAGTAGTGGACTCGAGTGTGCAAAACCATTTCAAGTTGGAGTCTCGTAAGATAGCTTAGCCAAGAGTCAGAGCTGGCTTGCTGCAATAACCCCACCAACCCTTCTTGATAATGTGCATGTATGTAGGATCTGATGTAAGTCTTGCTGAGTACCTCTGTACTCATGTTGCTTAATTTACGTTTTACAGAAGACGCTGCAACCCCTTCTGATGGGTTCTTCATAGACGTCGATGTCGACGAGTAGGCCGAAGCCCAGGTGGTGATCCTGAGCTCACGAAGGGCCTTGTAGTATAGTCAGGCTTACCCAAGCCTCTTTTATTTCCTAGTTGTCTGTACTCAGACAAGTTACTTCCGCTGTTGGCTTGTATGTTTGTATGACTTGAGTGCTGGGTCATGTGACCCGTACTTGTGTGTATGATATGTATGGCTCCATGAGCCTTTAAATAAAGTACTTGTGTTGTAGAGTCATGTTGTGATGCCTTGTTGTATTTGCACATATCCAGCATATTGTGTGTATGATTGAAATGCTTGGTATGTGTGGGATCTGACTATATAGTTGTTTATCCTTAGTAGCCTCTTACTGGGAAATGTCTCCTAGTGCTTCCACTGAGCCATGGTAGCCTGCTACTGCTCCGGAACACTTAGGCTGGCCGGCATGTGTCCTTCTTCGTTCCTGTGTCTGTCCCTTTGGGGAAATGTCACGCGATGAATACCGGAGTCCTGTTAGCCCACTACAGCCTGGTTTACCGGAGTCCTGCTAGCCTAGTGCTACAGCCTGGATTCACTTGCTGATGACCGACACGTTCGATGCTGGGTCATGGATGCATGTCCCTGTAAGTTGGTGCCACTTTGGGTTTACAACTAGCCATGTCAGTCCGAGCTCCTTGTAACATGGATGCTAGCGAAACTATCATATACGTGTGCCAAAAGGCGCAAACGGTCCCGGGCAAGCTAAGGCGACACCCGTGGGAATTCCGTGCGTGAGGCCGCAAAGAGATATGAGGTGTTACTTACTAGATCGATGTGCCATCGAGTCGGGGTCCCGACAGTGTTGTAGGTTCTCCAAGCCAAACTGGTCGATGTTGAGTCTAGAAATGATTTAGTTATATTCAGGGGAATTGATTGTGGGATGGAACGTAAGGCTCTTTTTACTCCTTTACCTCATGTCATTCTGATCTGAGTCAGTCTATTCTTCCACCGGGGGTTAAGGATTAGGATCTCTTCTCTCTATCAGGTTCACATGTTACTAATTAGTACTACCTTATAGGTTTGATGGATACAAGCCTAGTTCAGTTCTACTACCCCATTATATTGCTTACTTGGACCCAGAATCTTGATATGATGTTGTTGAGTGTCTATGCAATCCTTTGCAAAATGTCTCAAAATCTTTTTTGAGCATTTACAGCCGTTATGCTGTCCAATTTCTGCTACAAATTCTAATGCCTTTGCATTATATCGTGTTTCAGATGGCCTCCCGCACCCAGAATCAAGTTATTCGTCTGACTCGATGCCTCGATGTACCCGACCATACTACTATGTTGGTTCGTGTAATGACCGAGGCTGGATACCGTTGGTATCCCGAGTACACCGTTGAGGAGCAGTATAGAGACTTCAATCAAAGCCAATACCTCTGCACCGTCAGGATATTTCCTTGCTATCCTGGATCCACTAAACCCCTCCATTGCTATTATGAAATTGGGGTTACCGTCGATATGTTTGTGCAAGATGCTGCTTATTAGATGATGACAATTATACGGGCCAGGACTTCCTTGCTACGGAACACTGACTTCCGCTATATGCCTATGTCACTTCCCGGGGCAGAAGGCTACTTCACAGCTATCTACACCGACTCTTCTCATGAGTATTCGCTCCTCCGCACTCCTGCACAGATGCTTGAGGACAAGGACAATGAAAATCGTGCCTTGTGACTGGAGCTTTTCAACTCCCGGTCTGATCACTGGGCCACCTTGACCCGGTTTGCACCTGCTGTGCAGGCAGGGTATATGGATATGCGGGATCTGTACCCCGTGCGGTCTACTCTGTTGGACCGTATGGATTGGTGTGATGTGGGAGGCATCACTCCTCCCTGTGGATCTCTTCTGCCGCCGTTTGATGGACCCATGCCACATCCGAGTCCCTATGGACCGCAGGCTCCACAGGATCGCCTGTTTCCAGATGATCACGTTCAGCTTCAAGGACATGAGGGTAACTTCTATGAGGATTACTACGGAAATGTCTGAGCTGATGGTAGCACCACTAGTAATGTAACAGTTATATCATCCACCGTCCCGCGTGACTCGTGGGATATGACTTAGTGTGTACCGCTTTCCGGAGGTGTAGAAAAATAATGTATAGGAGCTTGGGATGCATCCGATGAGATATAATCTTACCTTCACCATAGTTGTACTCCGTTTGGTCTTGTACTAAACCTTGTATGGTGTGTATGACGATGGAATAAATGTAGCAGTTTCTGTATTTACCATGCCATAGGGATGATCATCTTGCATTCTGAGTTATCCTTTGCATTCTACATTTCTATGTCAGAATCTTATCATTGTGGACTTAACCATTGTCTTGTTTTCCTAGGATGGTCAACACCCACAACAACCCTAGTCCCCCGGAGCAGGCCGAAGGCAGTGGAGCTAGGGATGCAAACCTGCCTCACCCTCCTTCTCTGGCCGAGGTTATGCTGGAGGCTGAGAGAAACAAGCGGGAGACCAACTGTTTGTTGCAGCGCATCGAACAGAACACAGCTCAGCATCAGAGGAATAACTTGGTGTTGCTCAGTGATTTCATCAAGTTACATCCACCCACCTTCCATCACTCCGTCTAGCCCCTCGACGCCGATGACTGGCTTCGTAGTATTACTCACAAGCTATGTTCTGCACTCATAGCTGAGGCTGATAAGGTCACTTTTGCTGCCTATCATCTCGAAGGCCCCACCAGTCTCTGGTGGGAGAATTATGAAGCCATGCACCCAGCTGGCCATGTCACTACTTGGGCAGAATTTAGTGAGGCTTTCCGCGAACATCACATTCCGAAGGGTCTTAAGGACCATAAGCGTGAGGAGTTCTGCAGTTTCACCCAAGGTAGACTCTGCGTAGATGCATAAAGCAGGGAGTTCGGTAACCTAGCACGCTATGCAACTGAGGAAGTTTCCACCGATGCCAAGAAGCAGGCAAGGTTCCGCAAGCGACTTAGCCCCAAGCTTCGCCGTGATCTTCGTCTGCATGAATGCACTTCCTTCCAGAAGCTTGTGAACAAGGCCATCAGTGATGAGATAGGTCAGACTGATTTCAAAGCAACACGCAAGCATGGCCGTGACACGGGTTCCTCATCTGGTGCTGGTCCTCAGAAGCGCCGGGTGTGGGTGCCTAACACTACCCTGCCACCCAGGTTCACACCGAGGCCATCCTATCAGGTGCCTCGTCCAGTTCAGCAGTATGCACCAGCCAAGCCCTATGGTGGGCCAACCAACAATGCTCCTCCACGCACCAGCTCCGTGACATGCTTCAAGTGTGGGGAATCGGGCCACTACATGCGCGAGTGTCCCCAGACCAACCCCAACCAGTCTGGAAAGGCTATTGGCCGTGGCAAGCCAATAAGGAAGGTGTGCTACGCCAAACCGGCCACCGCTGCACGTGGCCATGTGAACTATCTCTCTGCTGAAGAGGCTCAAGAGGATCCTAACATAGTTCTCGGTACGCTCCTTGTTAATTGCCATCCGGCATCTGTTCTTTTCGATACTGGAGCATCTCATTCATTTATATCCGAGAGCTATGCTCGTCTACATAACACCGCATTCTTTGACATGCCTTCCACCATGGAAATTTCTACTCCTGGGTCTAGATGGCAAACCTCTAGAGTAAGCCATGGGAATGAAATTCAGGTCGACGGACTTGTTTTCCTTGCATCATTGATAGCTCTCAAATCTTCAGATATTAATATCATCTTGTGTATGGACTGTATGTCAGCCCATCATGCCAAGATCGATTCCTTCTCTAGGACTGTTCAACTTAACCATCCATCGGGCGAGATAGTCAATGTCTTGACCCGAGTAGTTAAGCGACATCTATACTCTCTTAATGCCAGTCCTTTGCCAAACCTCGAAGACATTACGGTAGTCCGTGACTTTCCGGATGTCTTTCCAGAAGAGTTGCCACGTGTTCCACCTGACCGAGATGTCGAGTTCGTGATAGATCTCATTCCAGGAACTGTCCCAATTTCTAGAAGACCCTATAAGATGGCACCACTAGAACTAGTCGAGCTTAAGAAACAACTCGATGAGTCCTTGAAAAAGGGTTTCATCCGTCCTAGTTCATCTCCATGGGCTTGCCCCGTCCTCTTCGTCAGGAAGAAGGATGGTACGGATTGGATGGTTGTAGATTATCGACCCGTCAACTTGGTCTCAATAAAGAACAAGTATCCGCTCCCCAGGATCAACAATCTATATGATCAGCTCGCTGGATCCTCAGTCTTCTCTAAGATGGATTTGAGGTTGGGCTACCATCAAATCAAAATCAAGAACAGGGACATTCCCAAAATGGCCTTTGTTACTCATTATGGCCAATACGAGTACACCATCATGTCCGGTTTAACCAACGCCCCAGCCACTTTCTCTCGGTTAATGAACTCAATCTTCATGGAGTATTTGGATAAATTCGTCGTGGTTTACCTCGATGATATACTCATCTACTCCAAGAATGAGGAAGAACATGCCGAGCATCTAAGTCTAGTGTTGATGAAACTTCGAGAGCATCGCCTTTATGCCAAATTTTCTAAGTGTGAATTTTGGTTGCCAGAAGTGACCTATCTAGGCCATGTAATTTCTGGTAAGGGTATTGTTGTCAATCCCGAGCGAGTTCAAGCCGTTCTTAATTGGACTCCACCTGAATCGGTCAAGAAAGTTCGGAGTTTCCTTGGCTTAGCGAGCTATTGTCACCACTTTGTCGAGAACTTCTCCAAAGTTGCTAAACCTCTAACTGTACTCCTCAAGAAAGATAAAAAGTTCGAGTGGACCCCACAATGCGAGCACAGCTTTCGGGAACTGAAGATACGCCTGACTTTTGCTCCTGTATTGGTACCACCAGACTTCTCCAAGGACTTTGTTAGCTATTGCGATGCCTCGGGACAAGGACTAGGTTGCATTCTCATGCTAGATCGTCACGTAATTGCCTATGCTTCACGACAATTGCACCCACACGAGGAAAATTATCTTACTCATGATCTAGAGCTTGCAGCTGTAGTCCATGCACTCAAAACCTGGTGACATACCTCCTCGGTAATAGTTACAAAATCTTCACTAATCACCAAAGTCTGAAGTATATATTCACCCAACCGGATTTGAATCTTAGGCAAAGATGTTGGGTCGAGTTGATCACAGATTTCGACTTAGGGATAACTTACACCCCAGGAAAAGCCGATGTCAGGGCTGATGCACTAAGTCATAAATCTTATTGTAACAATCTGATGTTACAACAAAGTCAACCGCGTCTCTATGAGTAATTTCGGAAGCTTAACCTTCACATCGTTCCTCAAGGATTCCTTTCCACCTTGGTGGCGAAACCTACTCTTACGGATCAAATCATCGCTGCCCAAAAGAGAGATAAAGGGATATCTCGGATCAAGGAGAACATTGCTAGCGGAGATGCTAAATGTTTCTCTACAAATGATCATGGTGTTGTGTATTTTGAAAACCGTCTAGTGGTTCCCGAGAACCAGCATCTACGACAGTTGATCCTTAAGGAGACTCATCAATCTCCTCTCACCATTCATCCGGGTAGCACCAAAATGTATCAGGACCTACGCCAGAGGTTCTGGTGGACTAGGATGAAGAGAGACATTGCTCAATTTGTTGCTAATTGCGACGTCTGTCATCGTATTAAAGCAGAGCATCAATGGCCTGCTGTCACCTTTCAACCTTTAGCTATTCCTGAATGGAATGGGATAAAATTGGTATGGACTTCATTACCGGTTTTCCCAGGACCAAGAGAAGGAATAATGCTATCTTCGTCGTTATCGTTTGTCTTTCCAAAGTGGCCCATTTCTTGCCTGTTCGGGAGAGTATAACCGCTAGCCAGCTAGCAGACTTGTATATCTCCCTTATAGTGTCCCTCCATGATGTTCCACTGGAAATCAACTCGGATCGAGGAAGTCTTTTCACCTCTCGATTTTGTGAATGTTTCCAAAATTCTATGGGAACCCGCCTTTCCTTTAGCATCGCCTTTCACCCTCAATCAAGTGGTCAAGTAGAATGCGTCAACCAGATTCTAGAAGACATGCTTTGAGCTTCTGTTATCTCATTCAGAATGGATTGGGAGAAATGCCTTCCATTTGCCGAATTTGCTCATAACAACAGCTATCAATCTAGTTTGGGTAAAGCCCCTTTTGAAGTTCTCTATGGACGAAGGTGTCGAACGTCTCTTAACTGGTCAGAAACCGGGGAAAGACAATTCTTTGGTCTGGATATGATCTAGGAAGGAGAAGACCAAGTTCGCATCATTCGTGAAAAGTTGAAAACAGCCCAATCTCGTCAAAAGAGTCAATATGACCGAAAACATAAGGCTATGACTTTTGATGTTGACGACAAGGCTTACCTTCGGGTTACTCCTCTAAAGGGAACCCATCGTTTCGGTATCAAAGGCAAATTGCCTCATCGCTACATTGGACCCTTTCGCATTCTCGCTAAACGAGGAGAAGTTGCTTACCAACTGGAACTACCTCCCAATCTCTCGAGAGTCCACAATGTCTTCCATGTTTCTCAACTCAGGCGTTTCTTCTCGGATGCAATCCGTAGAGTGGACCACGAAACACTTGATCTCCAAGACAATCTCACGTATCGAGAGTACCCCATTCGTATTCTCGATCAAGCCGAGCGTACCACTCGACGTCATAATATCAAGTTTCTCAAGGTGCAATGGTCGCACCATTCTGAGAAATAAGCAACCTTGGAAAGGGAGGATCGTCTTCGACTCGAGTATCCCGCCTTCTTTCCGGAGGAACCTAAATCTCGGGATGAGATTTTTCTAAGTGGGGGTGAGTTGTCACACCCTAGCTAGCTCATGCATTAGAGTGTTGCATCATGTTTATTTCATTCATCAGAAACTTGAAATGGGGATGACAGAATCCCCAGCACCCCCTGAAACCAACTAGGGTTTACTAAAAATATTTTCAATGAACCTGAAATGCCCTTGTAAAATGTTCATCACCTCTGCCTTGGTCCTAAACCACTGCCAGAAATGATGCACAAATTTCTAGGTCATCCTAAGGTCACTGGATTAAATCATTAGTTATTTGAGTTTGGGCATTTAAATTATATAAAATATTTCAAATGCTCAAATAATCCCAAACTAAAATGTTCCATGCTGGATATATTCCAAATAGTTGGCATGTGAAGTTTGGTGAATTTTGGAGATGCCTAAGTATTTTAAATAATTCAAAAAACCTACAGCAATAAAAATAAAACATAATCAAATGAAAAACTCACCTGCCTGGCCGAACCCACGCCCCGACCCACCTGGCGGCCCAGCACTGTGCTGGCCCGTGCCAGCCAGTTGCTTCGTCACCGCCAGGCAGGCAGGGAGGCGACGCCGATGAGAGCGAGCTCGCCACGGCGCCACCTGCTTGCCGCTTCACTGGGGGACGCGCTGGACGACCTCCATGTCGCGCCCCGAACCCCCTGGACACGTCCACTCTCCCCCAGCCTCTCTCCCTCGCTCCCCTCCGCCATGGCCGACGCTGCCGCTGCCGTCCCGCCGCCGTAACCGTAGCCATCATCGTCTCCATGCCGCCCGACCGTGTCCATGAGCTCCGCCACCCTCCTCTCCATCGAGCAGGTCGAGCTCTGAGCGCTCGCACGCTCGGCACCGCCTCCACCGACCCCGTCTTCGTCGACCACTGCTGGAGATCCCCTTCGCCTTCACCGTCGCAACAGGCCATCCCCGACCTCGCCGTCTGCTCCATTGCAACCACTGTGAACCTTGCCACGTCCCTATCCTCTTAGTTCTCCTTCTGATGAAACCACAATGAGCACATCGAGTTTGTCCGCACGTGCCGCCGCGGGGCTCATCGCCGACGAGGCTCCGGCCACTCAACGACCGCGCCACCTTGTCCGCTAACCCTACCGCACCCCCATGAGCTCAACGCACCACTCCACGTGCCTCTCCATGCCTCCTAGCAACGAGAATGAGCTCACCCGAGCTCTACCAGCTGCCAAGGTCGTCGCCGGTGCCGTTTTCGGCGACCCCGAGGCCAACGACCACCACCACTGGACGCGGCTCACTCCCCGCATCACGTAGATGTGCTCCGCCATCGTTTTGGTCGCCGGAGCACGAAACCCGCACCACACTGTCGCGTCTGGCCTCGCCAACGGCTAAACGCCAGCGAGTTTGACCCTGCTAAACTCATTTGACCATGGGTGGGCCCAGTTTAACCCCCCTGGGGTCAATGACAGGTGGGGCCCAGCCGGCTAACTAATCCAGGGTTAGTACTAATCTAAATTAGTTAAACTAATGACACAGACACGCAGGACCCACTGTCAGGTTTGACCTGGACCGTCCCGTTGACCACTGATGTCACCCTGACGTAATGCTGACGCAGTAATTTATTTACTGGAATTATTCTTACACAGGAAATTCCAGAAAATGCTTCAAACTTCAAAAAATCATAGAAATTAATCTATAGCTCCAAATGCAAAGTGTTATATATGAAAAATGATCAGAAAAATCGAATCTATCCATCTGTACTGGTTTCATTCATGTTTAAGCAAGCTAACCTGCTGTTTAGTGCAGAATAAGTTAAATCACTATTAAGGGCCATTTATGAGTTTGAAACTTGAATCTTTGGTTCAAAATGGTTCAAACCCATCTGGTCTTAGTTGCGTTAGCCTAATACACCCATTTTGCCATGTATCATGCATGCATCATATTGTTGCATATTGTTTGCTGATGATTGTGTATCGGTGCTCTCTGCGGCAGGTTCTGCCCCCGAGGAGTACCGCGAATACCCTAACGAAGAGCAATACCAGTCCACAGACCAGCAAGGCAAGCAACCTACCATTTGATCATATTGATACAATCCCATGTTCTCGCCTCTGCTCTCTTTTACTGCATTAAGACAATGTGATTCAAACTGTTGTGTGCTGCGGTAGTTGAACCCATTTCCTCTGCATTACCTGTCATTGCCATAGTAACTAGATGAAACCCACTAGCATGTGTAGGAGTTGATTGAGCCATGTGTATGTATTGTTCCTACCTTGCTATGCCTGCTATTCTTAGAGTCGTGTCAGGCCTAGTTCATCTGGGTGATGGGCTAGAGTGAAATGATCATGTCGGTAATGAGAGTGACGTGTTGAACATGTTTTGGTAAAGGTATCGATGAGAGGCCATGTAGGAGTACATGGTGACATGGTGGGTTGTTTCATTGGAACCGTCCTTAAGCACCGTGATCTGTATATGTGATTTAAGAATCAGCTACTACCATACATTGGGCCCTGAAGTATGACCCCGCTCGACTTCTTATCCGCCCTAGTTCTCTGTCCAGGAGTTGCAAGTAGTTTCTAGTGTTTGTAGCTTACTGGAGGCCGTGGACAGCGCTGACCCGTGGGGTGGGCTGTGATGCAGTAGGTACGTGGCCGGGTATACCCGGCACCCGTTAGGTGTCTCGGAACCCTATACACATTGTTCGGGGCCGTATGTGGAAACCTCGTCCGGACTCCCTGTGGATGGAACCTAAATAGGCGATAAACCTGGACTAGAGACTTAGGCGTTTAGGTAGGTCGTGGTCTACACCCACGTCGGCTTTTGCTTGAAGTCTGCCGAGCACATGTCGTGTGCAGACGCTAAGTGGTGGAAACATGTATGAAGAAGTACACCCCTGCAGGGTTAACATCATCTATTCGAATAGCCGCGTCCGCGGTAAAGGACTACTTGGTTGCCTATATAGTTCATAGACAAGTATATGGATACTACTAAAAGACTCAAGATAAGCGTGAGTACCGAGGATGGCTCTTCCATAGGATGACGGAGATGAATCCTCAGTAATGTATTGAAGTGGTAAGTAGTGGACTCGAGTGCGCAAAACAATTTGAAGTTGGAGTCTCGTAAGATAGCTTAGCCAAGAGTCAGAGCTGGCTTGCTGCAATAACCCCACCATCCATTCTTGATAATGTGCATGTATGTAGGATCTGATGTAAGTCTTGCTGAGTACCTTTGTACTCATGTTGCTTAATTTACGTTTTACAGAAGACGCTGCAACCCCTTTTGATGGGTTCTTCATAGACGTTGATGTCGACGAGTAGGCTGAAGCCCAGGTGGTGATCGTGAGATCACGAAGGGCCTTGTAGTATAGTCAGGCTTACCCAAGCCTCTTTTATTTCCTAGTTCTCTGTACTCAGACAAGTTACTTCGCTGTTGGCTTGTATGTTTGTATGGCTTAAATGCTGGGTCGTGTGACCCGTACTTGTGTGTATGATTTGTATGGCTCTCTGAGCCTTTAAATAAAGTACTTGTGTTGTAGAGTCATGTTGTGATGCCTTGTTGTATTTGCACATATCGAGCATATTGTGTGTATGATTGAAATGCTTGGTATGTGTGGGATCTGACTATCTAGTTGTTTATCCTTAGTAGCCTCTCTTACCGGGAAATGTCTCCTAGTCCTTCCACTGAGACATGGTAGCCTGCTACTGCTCCCGAACACTTAGGCTGGCCGGCATGTGTCCTTCTTCGTTCCTTTGTGTGTCCCTTCGGGGAAATGTCACGCGATGAATACCGGAGTCCTGTTAGCTCGCTACAGCCCTATTTAATGGAGTCCTGCTAGCCTAGTGCTACAGCTTGGATTCACTCGCTGATGACCGACACGTTCGATGATGGGTCATGGATGTCTGTCCTTGTAAGTTGGTGCCACTTTGGGTTTACGACTAGCAATGTCAGCCCGGGCTCCTTGTCATATGAATGCTAGCGACACTATCATATACGTGTGCCAAAAGGCGCAAACGGTCCCGGGCAAGGTAAGGCGACACCCGTGGGAATACCATGCGTGAGGCCGCAAAGAGATATGAGGTGTTACATGCTAGATTGATGTGCCATCGAATTGGGGTCCTGAGATGGACATGGAGGGTTTCGTCACCATAGAGCCCTTCTTCTTAGGTGCCATGGATGATAAATATGGTGATGAAGCTCGAAGAAATCACTCGTCTTCTACTAATCCAGGTTCTCACCAGTGACGCCCCCCTACCTGGCATGCCAAAGATATCAGTGTGGAACGACCATCTATGGGACAATCTTGCCCCTTTGTGGTTCAGCTCGGGGAATGCATAGAACACAAAGATCAGGACCAGCAAAGGGCGATGGGATATTTACCCAGGTTCACGCTACCTTTGAGGTGTAATACCCTACTCTTGCTTTGGTGTATTGGATGTGTGGGTGCACACGTACAAGGAGCACCCCGGGCAAGGTGCAAGGAGAAGGAAGCTAGGTGTGCAAGTGTGCATGGAGTTTAGCTAGGTTTGACCCCATGTAAAGGTTGCCTTGGCCCTCCTTTTATAGCTCAAGGGGTTACCACAGTGGCAAAAAACTAATTACAAGTTGACCAGACTGCAACAGTGCTATCATATATAACTTTGCCGAACTAGGAAAAAAGCAATAAATGCTTTGTTAGGTGTTATGAGGAGGAGGAGGAGCCCCGACAAGGTTGTTGTACCACTTACCCAGCCGCCTCCTATTATCTTGACACACTTATGGGACGGGTTTCATTAAAGGTAATTTCCCTTCCAGCTAGCTGCCACGTGCCCGACAGATCCCACACCAAACCACTTGCAGGCTTGACACCTCACTGATTATTGACTAGATGATCGATGGGTGGAGCGTTGGTGGCTGGCAAGAGCTTGTCGGGCCTTCACCTCACTGGCTCGGCCTTGCCAGCAAGGGCTGCTTCTAGTGTCTTGTCTTGTTCTTCTCCTCAGCTAAATAGGTCATTTTAGCCTTGAGTCTTGGTCTTATTTATGCGCTCCTTGATCTCTCAAGAGCATCTTCCCTTGGCATGAAAGTCTACTTCTAGCTTATCAACCTTGGTCATCTCAACCCTTGGTAAGTTCTTTGGCTGGCAAGGGAACTACTACTTGTCTGTGCATAAGTCAGGGTGTAAAGTGCCCATGTTTTATACACCGAAAAGGTCGTTCAGTTGGTGACTTCTGTTTGGCCATCGGTTTGGGGATGATAGGCCGGCGAGAAGAGTAGCTTGGCTCAAAGTGTCTTCCAAAATTAGTTTAGGAACTTGACGTCGTGGTCCGACACAATTGTTTTGGGAACTCCATGCAACCTCAAGATTTCCCTAGAAAAGAGATTTGCAACATGTGAAGCATTGTCTATCTTATTGCATGGGATGAAATGTGCCATTTTAGAATATCGGTCCACAACAACAAATACCGATGTAACGCCCCGGATTCGATGCGCCAGGTGTCTTCCAGCTATTCGCTGTTGTTGCCATGTCATTTGCTTGCGTGTTGAATTTTATCATGTCATCATGTGCATCTCATTTTGCATACGTGTTCGTCTCATGCATCCGAGCATTTTCCCTGTTGTCCATTTTGCAATCTGACACTCCTATGTCATCCAGCCTCCTCTTCTTGTCTCTTTTCGTGAGCGGGTGTTAAACATTCTCAGAATGGACCGAGGTTTGCCAAGCGGCCTTGGTACACTACCGGTAGACCGCCTGTCAAGTTTCGTGCCATTTGGAGTCCGTTTGATACTCCAACGGTTAACCCGGGAACCGTAAAGGCCTCTTTTGTGTGCAGCCCAACACCCCTCCAAAGTGGTCCAATAATCCATACAAACCCCCTCCATGCTCTCGGTCGTTCGATCACGATCGCGTGGCCGAAAACCGCACTCCATTTGGAGTCTCCTAGCTCCCTCTACCTATATATAGGCCCTCTCCCCTAAAATTTGCGGATGTATCCACCCCTAACCCTAGTCTTCTTCCTCCTCGCGCCGCCGGACATGTCCATCCGCGCCGGACATATCCGCCGGACACGTCGCCTTTCCAATCAGCCGCCGCCACCTCAGCGCCGCCGCCTCCGCGCCCAATCCGGAGCTGCCACCTCACCTTCCCCGCGCCCGCATCGCCGCCGCCGCCCGGGGCCCAGATCCGGCCCGCCCCGGGGCCGAACCGGGCCTCGCTGGGCCTGCTTGCCGCCTCCTGCACCCCGCGCTCCTCTGCCGCCTCGCCGCCGCAACCCCGCCGCCGGCGAGATCCGCTCTG
>NC_041385.1:336643053-336697780 GCF_002162155.2 Triticum dicoccoides | reverse complement strand
ACCGCCCGCCGGCGACCACCGCCGCCCGGCCGCGCACATCGCGTCCGCACCGCTGCCCGACCTCCCATCGTCCCACCGCCGCTGGGCCTCACCCCTGGGCCCCGCGCCTCGCCTCCCGTCGTCTCCTGCCCCACTCCAGCCACCAGGCCCTCGCCGGAGCGCGGCGCTGTCGCCTCTCGCGTCCGTGCGCCGCCCGCCTCCGCCGGACCTCCTCCGCGTCGCCCCGCGCCAGATCCGGTCAGATCCGGCGAGGTCCGCCCGGATCCGCCCGTCTCCAACCTTCTCCATCCTCTCCGGCCGCCTCCTCGCGTTGTCCGATGATCCTCCGGCGAGCATCTCCGACGATCCTCGAAGAGCGTGCATGAACCCTAGATCTGAGATTCGCGGGGTAATTTTCTACGAAGTCCTTTTTCCCTTGATAATTTTATGCCCTGTTCAACGCATCATAACTCCATGCATACTACTCCGTTTCATGCGCACGATATATCGAAATGTTCATTGTGAGTTTCTCTTCATTTTGTTCCATTGTGCCATGTTTGTTCGAGTCCATCTTGATGCCCGAATCATCGTGGCAAGAGTGCTATATGATGTTAACTTGCTGAGACTGTTATAACTTGTTGTTTTGTCTTTTTCGTTGCATTTTGTGTGTGCATCCTATGAGCTTGATGTCTACATGAGTTTTGAGCTACATCATGCCATATTTACAGTGGTGCAATCCTTGTATTTTTGTGAGTCTTGTAGTGAGTCATTTGAGCTCGTGAAGTAGGGTACTTGTTGTTACTGTTTTGCATGTCTGAATCTGTTATATCATGATGCTATGTAAACCTGCTGCTACAAGTCATTCTATGCATAATCTGGAGATGTTCACTAAGTATGATTTGTTATACATGTCATGCTATATCCACTCATTCCCTTGGTTGCATTTTTATCCTGTTGTAGCTTTTTTTATCTTGCTCTAAAACTGCTAAATAATGTTGTTGTCAGCCTGTTAACATTAAGTTCAGTTTTGCCATGAGCTTTGCTAGTGATCCATGCACCCTATGAACTTGTTCTTGCCGTGCTTAGCTTCATAAACATCTCTTCTTACTGTTGGTCACATTTTCATGCCATGTATTGCTCTGTGATGAGTGGTACAAGCTCACCAACATGCCTACTTATTGTTGTTCCTGCCTTGTATGAATCTATCATATCATTTGCCATGTTTGCATGGATGATACCATCTTTACTATTAATCTTTAGAATTAGTTCAGTAAGGGAATTTTGTTCTTTGTCTTTAATAATAGCATGTTGTTTGCCATGCCTTTGTTTGCCATGCTAAGTTCCCGTAACATGTTGTTTGATAGCTCTAAACATTGCAACCTGATGTTATTTCTGCCAAGTCTGAAACTGTTATTATTTTTAATCTTGCCATGTCTTTTTGAGCATGTTCTATTATTTTCTGAAGATAGCTCAGTGTCCATGTTTTGTTATGCTGTACCTGTACTTCATGCCCATGCCTTTTGTTCTTATGTTGGGGTGCTGTAGCTTGATGTTTTGATGCTTGCAAGATGCCTAGTTGTTGTTTTGGACAGATTGTTGTTATACCTTGTTTAGAGTGTATGTGTTGAACCGTTGCTCCGTTTTGAGTGTGTTCTATATGAAACTTGCTTGTTTTTGCATGAAGTTTCATATTATCATGTTGCATCCTTGTTTTGAGGTGTTTGCTTGATGTTTGGATGTATTTAGCATCAATGCCTTGTTTAACTTGTTTTGCTCATATCTTCTAGGCCGTAGCTCCGAACTAAATGAACTTTATATGTAACTTGACTAGATTTTCGTGTAGATCCTCTTAGTGATCTTTAACTTACTGTTTAACAACTTCAACCTAATGTTTATTCAATTCTGGACCAATTTCTAAATTTGCATATGAGGACTTACCGGAATTGTTATATGTTGTTTCCGGCCTCATTTAAACTTGCCTTGATGTGTTGCTCTTGTTTGCATCATCTCTTGCCATGAGTAGCTTCAGGTAGCCTTGTCAGGCATGATGCTTGGTTGTGCATCATGTCATGTATATGTGTGGTGTGTTTACCTTGTTGTGTGCTTCTTCTCGATAGTTCCCGTTTCATTGCGATCGTGAGGATTCGTTCGTCTACGCTTGGTTCGGCTTCATCCGTTTGTCATCTTCATGGACTCATTCTTCTTCCTTGCGGGATTTCAGGCAAGATGACCGCTACCCTGGATCTCACTACTATCATTGCTATGCTAGTTGCTTCGTTCTACCGCTTTGCTGCGCTACCTATCTATTGCTCTTCAAGCCTCCCAAATTGCCATGTCAGTCTCTAACCTTTTTCACCCTTCCTAGCAAACCGTTGCTTGGCAATGTTACCGCTTTGCTCAGCCCCTCTTATAGTGTTGTTAGTTGCAGGTGAAGTTGAAGATTGCTCCATGATTATGTTGGGATATCACAATATCTTTTATTTAATTAATGCATCTATATACTTGGTAAAGGGTGGAAGACTCGGCCTTATGCCTGGTGTTTTGTTCCACTCTTGCTGCCCTAGTTTCCATCATACCGGTGTTATGTTCCCGGATTTTGCGTTCCTTACGCAGTTGGGTGATTTATGGGACCCCTTGACAGTTCGCTTTGAATAAAACTCCTCCAACAAGGACCAACCTTGGTTTTACCATTTGCCTCACCTAGCCCCTTTTCCCTTAGGTTTCCGGAGCCCGAGTGTCATCTTTATTTTACCCCCCCCGGGCCAGTGCTCCTCCGAGTGTTGGTCCAACCTGAGCGATGTCCAGCGCCCCCTGGGCAACCAGGGTCTATGCCAACCCGACGTCTGGCTCATGTGGTGTGCCCTGAGAACGAGATATGTGCAGCTCCTATCGGGATTTGTCAGCACATCGGGCGGCTTTGCTGGTCTTGTTTTACCATTGTCGAAATGTCTTGAAAACGGGATTCCGAGACTGATCGGGTCTTCCTGGGAGAAAGAATATCCTTCGTTGATTGCGAGAGCTTATCATGGGCTAAGTTGGGACACCCCTACAGGGTATTATCTTTCGAAAGTCATGCCTGCAGTTATGTGGCAGATGGGAATTTGTTAATGTCCAGTTGTAGATAACTTGACACCAGATTCAAATTAAAATGCATCAACCGCGTGTGTAGCCGTGATGGTCTCTTTTCGGCGGAGTCCGGGAAGTGAACACGGTTTTGGGTTATGTTTGATGTAAGTAGGAGTTCAGGATCACCTCTTATCATTGCTAGCTTCACGACCGTTCCTTTGCTTCTCTTCTCGCTCTTATTTGCATATGTTAGCCACCATACTTGCTTAGCCGCTGCTGCAACCTCACCACTTTACCCCTTCATTTCCCATTAAGCTTTGCTAGTCTTGATACCCATAGTAATGGGATTGCTGAGTCCTTGTGGCTCACAAATTACTACAACAATAGTTGCAGGTACAGGTTATGCGATGATCATGACGCGAGAGCGATGTTTGCTTGTTTTGGAGTTCTTCTTCTGCTTTTTCTTCGATCAGGGGATAGGTTCCAAGTCGGCAGCCTGGGCTAGCAGGGTGGATGTCGTTTGAGTTTCTGTTTGTGTTTCATCCATAGTCGGATGTTGATCTTATGTATGTTGTATTGATGTATTCTTGCGGCATTTGTATGCCTTTTGTATGTATCCCCATCTATTATGTAATGTTGAGGTAATGATATCCACCTTGCAAAAGTGTTTCAATATGCGGTTCTATCCTTGGTGGGAACTTCGAGTCTCTTTAGGATAGTATCGCATATTGGGCGTGACAACCGAGTCCTTTCCATTTTGATTTCTAGGTAATCCAAGCACAAAATTGATACTAATATCTTCCCATTGTTGATATGGAATAGGAAGTGGCATATTGAACCATGAGATTGAGCTTGAGACTTACCTTTTTGGCATGTAGAGCGCCTGTTTGTGTAGCGTAGGACGTCACGAAACATCTTTGGCCATTATTACTTGGTCAAGAGCGTGGAAAATGTCTTTTGACGACCGAAATGTCCCATAAGTCTTCCGCCAAGAGCATGTTGCAAAAGCAACTAACGAAGAGAAGACTCGGGTACACAAAGTTTGTTAGCACACATAAGATATCCACCTTTGAGATAATATCGCTTGCAATAAGTGTGAGATTGACATTTGGCATAAGCACTCGCAAATGAAGGATCATGCACATACAAGTCTTTAATGTGCTCAAAACCAACAACATTCAATTCAATTTGAGCAACAAACATGCACTTGTGGAAAGTGCATCCACCACAACATTTTCTTTACCCTTAATGTACTTGATCACATAAGGAAAATACCCAATTAATTCACTCCATTTAGCATGTGGTTTATTCAACTTGGTTTCACCTTTAAGGTATTTAAGCATCTCGTTATCCATATGTATGACAAACTCATGTGGGCGAAGATTAATGCTCCCAAACATGCAATATAAAGCATATAATTCCTTGTTGTATATGGGATATTTAAGTTGGGTGCCGGATAGTTTTTTGCTAGAATATGCAATGAATCGCTTTTCTTGCATTAAAACTCCACCTATACCATTGCCATTAGTGTCACAATGCACTTCAAAAGTTTTTTTAAAATTAGGCAATGCAAGTATTGGAGCATGTGTACGCAAAGATTTAAGCTCGTCAAATACGGTAGCTTGAAGGGCCCCAAACAAAAGGCACATTCTTCTTGCTCGAGGCATGTAAGGGTGAGGCAATACTGCTAAAATCCTTAACAAAGCATCAAGATATAATCCGGGTAGGCCAAGGAAACTACGCGCTTGAGCAAGATTTGTTGGTTGAGGCCAACTTTTAATAGAATCAATTTTAGACTCATCAACTTCAACACCCCTAGAAGAGATGACGAAACCCAAGAAAACAAGTTTATCAGCACCAAAAGTGCATTTTTTCCATGTTTGCATAAAGGCACTCATTTCAACTTGCAAGATTTTTCTAGACATGATCTTGACTAAACACAAAAATATCATCAAAATAGACGACAAGAGAAATTCCAATATATTTTCGAAGGACATAATGCATGACTCGCACGAAAGTGCTAGGCGCTTCAGGTAAACCCATAGGCATCACTAACCATTCATATATGCCAAATTTGGTTTTGAAAGCCATTCATCGCCTTCTTGAATGTGAAATTGATAATAACCACTTTTAAGATCAAGTTTTGAGAAACTTGTGGCACCACTAACTTCATCTAGCATGTCATGTAGGCGTGGAGTGGGGTGACGGTATCTAACGGTGATGACATTGATGGGGCGACAATCAGAACACATGCAGAAACTACCGTCTCTCTTGGGCACAAGTACGAGCGGAATGGCACAAGGACTTTAGCTTTCGTGTATATTCCCATTTTCCATTAGATGTTGGACTTGCCTTTGGATATCTTTTGTTTCATCGGTATTGACGTGGTACGGTGCTTTGTTCGATAGAGGTGCGCTAGGGATGAGGTCAATATGGTGCTCGATTCCGCGCAAAGGAGGTAGTCCGGGAGGAAGCTCCTCGGGGAAGACGTCCTGGAATTCCTGCAAGACATGAGACAAAACAAAAGGAAGATGTTCTGAAGTATTAGCATGCACCACTTCATCTTTGTACACAAGTACAAAATGAAGAACACTGGATACGCTCTCACTCACATCCCTCAAATCTCTTTTTCTCGCTAGGAGAACTTAGTTCTTGTCGCTCATCATGTAGTCAATCAATTTTGGCTTGTCGGCTCACTCTCTTTGTGGTGGTTCACTCTCTCACTAGTATCTCCATGACGTTTGGAGGCTTGCTTGTCGGAGATCACTTGACTTGGTGACATTGGTCATAGCACATACTCCTTCCTCTTCATCTTGAAGCTATAGTGACTGGATCATCCGTTGTGGATGATGTCATGGTCGAATTGCCAAGGACTTCCTAAGAGTAGATGGCACACAGACATGGGAACCACATCACACTCCAAAGTGTCTTCATATGCTCCAATCTTGAAGGAAACTTGAATGGTGTGCTCCACTTGAATGGTGTCGGAGGCGCTTAGCCATTGGACCTTGTAGGGGTGAGGGTGCTTCATCTCGACCAATTGTAGCTCGAAATATAGCTCTTAGCTTGCCAAAGTGGAAACTTCCTCAGTCGACGATTACCTCGACGGAACATCCTTGTATGCCCGCTTTGGTGTGGAAGATGTGGCAACGTTGGTCATCACCTTGTTGTTGTTGAAGTGTCAAAACCTTTGAGATAACAAGAGAGGGGCTCGAATCATTGCCATAAAAGACTTTGGAGTCTTCTTCTTCGTTCACTTGAAGATGCATGACCAAATGTTCAAGTGCTTCCATTTCTTATCCGCTCATGGAGTCATAGGTGCCGTCATCAAGCAATCATATTTCACCTCGTGGGGCATTGGTACGTCTTGTGGTCGCGCCCTAGACAAGTAAAGCATTGAATCAAACTTGTCTTGGCAGTAGAACTCGTTGGAGTATTTGATGAGAAAGATTTGGACTTGCAGGTGCTTGCTGGAGAACGACTTGATGATGTTGTGGCTTGCTTGGAACTCGATTTTTCGCCGATACTTGGTGAAGCTCAAGTCGTGCTAGAAGGTGTCGAAGTTGTGGAAGCTTGATTGTAGGAGCCGTAGGTCTTGGAAGAGTACTTGGCATATTTGAAGTCATCTTGCACTTGTCGCTGCACCTTTGTTGCTTGGTGCACTAGCTCGAGGAGGTTGGAATAGGGTTGGAAATCTGCAATTTTCTTGATTGCATGATTTAGTCCACTCATGAAACATGCTTTTCTTTGTTCGTCATCTTCCTTGACATTGGCTTGTATCATGGAAATCTACATTTCTTTGTTGTATTCTTCCACTGTCTTCGTGCCTTGCTTGAGAAGTTGCACCTTATTGAATAGACCATGGCTATAGTGTGTGTGCACAAAGCAAGCTCTCACGACATCCTTCGTTTGTGTTCAAGTTGTGATTAGTGGTTCTCCTTTGCCCCTTAGTTGCTCAATCACTTGCTCCCACCAAATGAGGACATAGTCTTGAAACTTGAGGGAGGCCATGGCGATTTTCTTCTCCTCTTCATAATTGTGAAGATAGAATATCTTGTCCACCTTCAATGCCCATGAGAGATATTCTTCGGAATCGATGCTTCCGCAGAACTTGGGCATGGTGAACTTGAGCTTGTCGAAATATTGTTCTTCATCATGGTGACGATGGTAATATCGCTCTTGGCATGCAGGAGGATCCTCAAACTCTTGCTCTGCTTGATGTGCTTGACTTTGAGGGTGAGGGCTTCATGCTCGGTTTCGCCTCTCTTGGTGCTCCTCATGGAAAACGGCTTCCTCTTGTTATTCTTGGTGAAGTGCTTCTTCTTGTTCACGCACTCAGCGGTTGCGCTCTTCAATTACATGAGTGGCCTCTTAGAGTGCATGTAGTGCTTCAAGCGCTTGTTCTTCATGGCGTTGTTGCTCTTGCCGAGTGCATCTTTGTCTTGGTTGTCTTGGCATTGGCATCGTGGGGCTTCCTCATGTGCCATTGCACCTTGCTCATGGTGATGAAGTTGTTCACGCTCTCGAACACGGTCTTGCAAACCATTGCCATGGAATGGATTTTCTTGAGCTTGGCAACCTTGATGGACTTTGCAGCGATGAGAACGAGCTCTTGCAAGACTTGCGTCGGAAAAAGAGTCCAAAGAGTGTCGTCTTCCGTGGCAATGTCTTGATGAAGATGATGTGGATGACGTGCGGTCGACCATCGCATGGCAAAATTCTTCCATTTGTGTTGATAGCTTGGCATCAATATAATCCTGGTTCTGTCATGGGAAACCATGGCCACCTATGGGACCAAGGGTCCCTTGCTGGTTCAGCAGGGGGGATGTCACGTTGCACAAAGAGCAGAGGAGCGTGGGGTAGCACGACAGATATCACACAAGCAATTTTACCGATTTGGGCCACCGCGAGGTGTAAAACCCTACTCCTGCTTCAGTGGATTGATGGTGGAAGAATGGTGGTGGAGCGCAATACACTTGCCCGGCAGGAGCGGTTGTGGCTACGCGCGTACGAGTGTGTGGGTGTCCCACTTTACAACCTTTTCTACTGTTGCCATGGGCCTCCTTTTATAGGTTAAGGGGTCACCACAATGGCAAATCAGTCGTTACGCACTGATAATATAGCGAACAGTGCTATCATACCTAACTCTGCAGGCTGACAAAGGGAATTAAATGCGCCACTCAACGTCACATCATTGCTCGCCCGGCAAGCCTTGCTAGGCTATTTCGCCAGCTTCACGCCTGCTTGCTTGACACGACGCAGGCCGGGTGTCATCTGTAGGTTTTCCTGTAGAAAGAGGCTGTCATATGGCGAGTGGCTGCCACTTAATCTCTTTGCGGCTTGACACCGCACTGATTGACGATGTGGTTCATGGTGGAGTGGTTGGTGAGGTGGTTCTTGCCTCCGTGAGTGCCGGCGGGCCCTACCGAGATGTCTTGGATGTTCTCTTCCGGGGGTGGCTCCGCCCTCGCCATGCTCGTTTGCCTGGCAAGGGATGCTTTTCTCCTGGTGGTCTCTTTCTTCTCTGGCTTGATCTTGGTCCTCTTGTTTTGCATGCTGGTCCTTCGAATATCTTGGTCTCTTGTACTCTGGCATGGCCTGATGCCATAATCTTGTTCTCGTGCCTATGCACAGTCAGGGCAACATAACCAGGGTCTGTTGCACCAACAGAAGCCCCCGGTCCTGCCCTGATCGAGCTGTCGAGCATCGTCGGGGTAGGCCCTAATAAGTGCAAGGGGAGGGGCGCTGAAGAGGTTGGCTTATGGGGTTCTTATTTTCTTCTTCATTAATTCCAAGCCTGGGCCAGTTTCCGATTTTCCCGCACGTTGTGTGAAGCCAATGGTGGTGAGGCCATTCTTGTAATGACCCATGAATGACTTTAATGCACGGGGTAGAAACTGCCAATTCACTCTTCCCACCACGACCTTATCCTCAGCCATGTATGATGCATCGCGCGGGGTAGGTAATAGAGGCGCTTGGCGTGGGAGAGTGTTACGGCGAGGGCCCGGTCTTCTTGAATTGGTGGAGGAGGGTGTCGGTGTTCTGGGAACGGGGGTACACAGACTTGCCTACCTGCGGCCTGCGGCGTGGCTCAAGGAATGGCCCAGTACGGCCCATCTTCATCAACACATGCTCAAGACCCTTGCGAGGGGCCAAGCCTCGCGGGGCGGACGACATGAGGCTTCCTCAGGCACGACCTCGTCAGGTCAGCTCGTGAGGAGGCGGAGAGATTAAGGCGGGGTACCTCACGAGGTGCCCGTGACGCAAGCCATGACGACCAAGGTGCAGGCGGGCACCAGGCGGGCGCCGGCCTGCGCAGAGTCCTTGTTTCCCCTTTGGTGCAAAGGGGGCAAGCGCAGGCAAGGGTATCAAGCAAAGGCAACCATTTTGGTGCAACAAGACCAAGACCAGTAGGACGGCAAAACGGAGGTCATCGTGGAGCCCAAGCTAGCGTCATCGTCAGGGTCTTTTGGCACGCGAGGACCAACTTTAGTGAGGATAATTGTACTAGATGTTCCCCTTCAAAATGGCCAATTGTTGGCGCCCTTCCCGCTCAATATTTGGGAAGAGGCCCGGGGCCTTCGCCTATAAATAGGACTAGCCACCCATAGGGTAGGGCATCTGGATCTGATCGGATCGACACCCAAGAGAGAGAGAGAGAGAGAGGCGACTGAACTCCCCTAGCAGTTCATCGCACCAACCAAGAACAGACCCTCGCGAGGCTGTTCTTCCTTTGTATTGTTCCTCATCAGCCCTAGAGGCAATCCACACACCATAAACTGGAGTAGGGTATTACACCACAATGGTGGCCTGGACCAGTATAAATCATGTGTCCCTAGTGTTGTTCTTTGAGTAGTTTAGATCCTAGCGAGGCGGTGAAACATGGGTAGGCAGAGGGTGTGATTTCCACGCGCACCCCAGTGTTCGAACCTCAAGGGTCTACCGGAACCCGAAATCCGACATTTGGCGCGCCAGGTAGGGGTGTGTCGGAATCTGCCTTCCGTCTCCTCGTGTTTTCACCTCCCGTCCCATCCATGTCGGACGCACGTCGCACCCGCGCCGAGCGCCGGGCCGCTCTCGCCGCTCGCTTCGCCCAGACGGCCCCCGTCGGCGGGCACCCCCGTCATTCCCCATCGCCTGCCGTCAACGCGGCCACCGGCCCGGCGGGGAACGAGCAGCAGGCGTCGTCCCTGCATCCATCGGTGCGGCGAGAAGGCCGCACCGCCACCCCATCGCTGACTCCGGCCGGCTCCTCGTCCCACGACCGTCGCGCTCCTGCAGACGCGCACGCCGCGCTGCTCCTGGCGTGGGAGCACCTGCACTACCGTCCCGTCGACAACCTCTACGACGAGTGGCTCGCCCGCATCACCGAGCTCGTCAGCGCTGTTGGGGGCTCCCCTGCACCGTCCCTCTCGTTGCACCATGCACTGCCCTGCACGGGCGACGAAGCTCAGGGGGCGCCTCAGCCGCCCCCGCCTCAAGAAGGCGCCTTGGCTCTAAGGCGCATGGCCCCTGGGCGGAACCCACTTCGTTCGGCGCTAGCGCAGCAAGATTAGAGCTGCCAAGAGATCCCTCGTCCTCAGGAAGCCGCCCGTGTGCTCCCTGCACCGGCTCGGCACGAGCACGCACCTGCTCCGGCGCGTCAAGACCCCGCGCTGCACCTCACCACAGTGCACAGAGACCCACAAGATCAAGCTCTCCGTCACCAAGGGGCCCCCACGACCACTGCAGGCTGTCGTGCCATCTCCACCGAGCTGCGCAGCATGGCCTGGCTGGGCAAGTTCAAGCCAGACCTGCCCCCGCGCTACGACGGCACGACTGACCCTGCTGAGTTCCTCCAGCTCTACGAGCTGGGCATCGAAGCCTCCAACAGAGACGAGAAGGTGATGGTAAACTGGTTCCCCATGGCCCTCAAGGACGGCGCCCGCACCTGGCTCCTGAACCTGCTTCCTGGCACGATATCCTCCTGGGACGAGATGCGCACCCGATTCATCACCAACTTCCAAGGCACCCGCAACCGGCCCCCGGCCATGAGCGACTTGCGCCGCATCAAGCAGCAGCTAGGGGAGACCCTGCAGAAGTTCATCCAGTGCTTCAACAGCGGTCGCCTTAAGATCCCAAAGGTGTCTGAGGAGGCCATCATCTCAGCCTTCTCCAACGGCGTGCATGACGTCAAGATGAAGGAGGAGCTCGCGATCCATGAAGACTTGTGCACCTCCCTGGAGTTATTCAATCTGGCGACCAAGTGCGCAAGGGCTGAGGATCTGTCCCTCCTCGAACTGCCAGCCGCTGAACAAGAAGAGAAGAAGCCCAAGACCAAGGACATGAAGCGCAAGGGGGCTGTCGTGCTTGCAGCGGAGCCAGACACCAAGCGAGGCAGGGATCAGCCTGAGTCATCCAAGGGTAGCCGGTACTGCGTGTACCACGACCTCCACACCCACAACACCAACGAATGCCAAGAGCTCAGGGCCGTGCAAGATGTGTGTGCCGGCCGACGCCCCGAGCGCAGCGACAGGGGCTATGGCCGAGGAGGAGGAAGAGGTGGAGAACGATGGGAAGACCGTGGCCCTCGCCAAGGGTGGCGTGACCGACCTCGCGAGCACCGCTGGCAGGACCAGCCTCGTGAGGGAGGTTGGAGGGACCAACCTCACGAGGGAGGTTGGAGAGATCAGCCTCGCGAGGATCGACCACAAGGCAATGCGGGTCTCCCTCCTCTGCCACCACAGCCAAGGAGGAACGAAGAACATCACCAGGACGAAGGGGCTGGAGGCTTCCAGGAGCCACGCGCAATCGCTTGCATCTTGGGCAGCGCACAAGCCCGGCCTCTCAGCGCATCTTCAAGCAGTTTGCCCGTGAAGTGAATGCAGTCCTCCCCAAGCTTGAGGCCGCACGCCCTCTCAGGTGGTCATTGTGCGCTATCACGTTCAGCTCAGTGGATCAGCTCAAGTGCGCGGCCATAGCAGGAGTCCTCCCGATGCTTTGTTCCCCAATCATCAGCAACGTGCAAGTCACCAGGACCCTCATCGATGGAGGAGCAGGGCTCAATGTCCTATCCGTCAAAACATTCAACAATCTCCAAGTGCCATACAATCAGCTGCGGCCAACCAAGCCCTTCTCAGAAGTCACCGATGGTTCCACGGTTCCGATAGGGCAGGTCCGCCTTCCTGTCAACTTCGGGAACCGCAACAACTACCGCACGGAGCTCATTGACTTCGACATCGCTCACATCCTCCTGCCGTACAATGCCATCCTCGGGTACCCTGCCCTTGCCAAGTTCATGGCCACGACCCATCACGGCTACAATGTCCTCAAGATGCCAGGAAGCGGCGGAGTCATCACTGTGCCTTGTGAAGAGAGAGATGTTGTGCGTTCCCTGGAACGTGCCTTCTGTAACGCCCCGAGACCGACGCTCCAGAAGACTTCCAGCGACTCCGAGTTTCGTCGTGTGATTTGTTTTGTTTGTTGCATCATTTGCATTGCATCATGCCATCATGTCATTTTTTTTAAACTCTTCTAAATAAATTGCATAGATCTTTTGATCTATTTAAATCGAGTGATATTCACATGGTGATTTCTCTTTAAAACATATTCAAAGTCTCCTACTATTATTAGGGAGCTATAATAAAATATTCCATTTTTGGAAGCACCATAACACACTTACAAATAATTTCGTTCCTTTTCTGCTTCAAGTTTGGTCTCCAACCTTGCCAATATTTATTTCATCATTTTCCGGAGCTCCACCAAAAATCCGAACATTTCTGGACCTTCCCAAACCTCACTTCCTATTCAAATCATTTGAATTAAATCAAATGAGTTTGAATTTAAATCTTGCAATCTTGGTCTTCCTATTTTTCTTGGATCAAACTCATTTTTGTGAGTTCGGGAAAACTATCTGCGTGTCCAACTTCTTCCCCTAACCCCTCTTTCTTTTCTTTCTTAATCTCTGTTTTGTTTTATTTTCTTTTCTTTTAGTAGTGAGAGTAGAAACCCAGCAGCCCAGCTGCATCCCACTACCTAAGCCGGCCTCTTAGGCCCATCCGCAGTCCAGCCCACCTAACCCCCTCCTAACCCTAGCCCGCATCTCATCTCTCCCTCTCGCTCCCTTGGAGCGCCGCCAGGCACCCGCATCGCCCGCGCCAGAGGACGCGCTCGACCCCATCGCCCTCTCCTGCGCCCGTTCCCGATCCTCTCGCCTCCCTCCTCTCGATCTCTCCCTCTCCCTCGCTCGTGCCCTCCATCGCCGCCCGAGCGCCTCCTCCACAGCTCCTCACGCCCGATCCATGGCCTCCTTTCCTTCCGTCGTCGTTCTCTTCAGCTCCGCAGCAACGCGCCCTGCTGCCGTTGCTCTTCTCGCGACCCCGTCGCCACCTCCTGCCGCCGGCGCCCCGAGGACCCGCGCCGAGCCCCGCGGCTCTGCCGCCCACCCAGGGACCTCACGACCTACATCGGCCCCTGCTGCGCCCCTACATCGGGACCCCGTCCGCCTCTCCTCCCGTGCTCGATGCCACGGGCGCACACAAGGGCGCCTCCCATGCCCGCCGTTGCCCGTTGCTGCTTCGGCCATGGCGCCACCTTGCTCCTCCCGCATCGAGCGCGCGACCCCGCGTCCCCGCCGGCTCCTGTCGCTGCCTCCTCCTCCCTCACCTGCGGCCTCCTCCTCATTGCCCCGCGCCTCCCGGAGGGCCACCCTGCGCGCGACCCCGTCTCCTTGGCTGCCCAGCGCCGCTGCCTCGCCAGCTCCTCCGCTGGATCTCGCCTCTGTCAAAGACGGCAGCAGCAACAGCTGCACCTTCCCTGTTGTGGCCATCCCCTGCTCGTCTTGTCGCACGAAGACCCGTGTACCCGGAACACCAAGACCCTTCCATGGATGCGTCAAGTACCCCTGCCTCCACAACCACCAAACTAGGAACGCCAAGTTCATCTACGAAAAACGTGTACGACTACATCCGAGGTGGATTTCGTCAAGTACCCTTCGGATATGCTAAGTTCGACTACATGATGCGTCAAGTACCTCTACCGTCGACCCCGTGGGCGTCAAGTTCCTCTCTGGCAACGTGAACCACTACTGTCGACCCGAACATCTACGAACCGTGTACAACGACTTCCACTACGCCGTGAACAACTACCTCCACTACGGCCGCGAGAACGACTACTTCCACTACTACCGTCGCGGAACAACTACTTCCTTCGCCGAACGAGAACCGTCTCGATTGCTCGCTTCGAAGGTATAAACACCGAGACGATGTCCGTGGACCGAATGCTTGTTGTATGAGATGCCCGTTTTTGCATCGTGTCCGTTTGTCACACGTTTCCATGCCACTATCCCGTGGGAACCCGGTAGACGGGATCACCCCACCATCTTCTGCATGTTTCGCCCATCCGCACACTTGCTCTTTTGCACCGGTATCTCAATGAGTTATCGGATCATCGGAATGTTGCCGTGGCACCATTTCTGTTTCGCCGCCGTGGCACCCTTTTTATTCCGCCATGGTGACAAATACTTCATAACATGCTTATGTCAACATTTTCATAAAATTGCATAAAACTTGTATATGTCATCCGCATCATGATAACAACATTTAAAATGTTTAAACTTGTTGTTGCATTAAATTGCTAAATGCATATGGGGATTTACCGGATTTGTTGTTTTTATATCCGTCCCCATTTAAATTGTTTAGATGGTATAGTTTATATTATGCTTCACCTCTTGCCATGTTTAACAACAGTTAATATTGTTGGGTAGCTTAACCGAGAGAGAACTAAATAATTGATGTGGTGTTCCGTTAACATGCACCTCGTTGCATATTGAGCTCCACTTAACTTGTAGTATTGTTTGTTGCACTTTGCCATGCCATGCCTCATTAAACCGGACATGCATCATACGTGTTTGTGCATCATGACTTCTTTATGCTTGTGTGTTTACTATGTTGTTTGTTTCTTTCCGGGTTGCTTCTCTCGTTAGCTTCGGTTTCGTTCCGGAGTTGTGAGGATTTGTTCATCTACGACTGTTTGTCTTCTTCTTGGACTCGTTCTTCTTCCTTGCGGGATTTCAGGCAAGATGATCATACCCTCGAAATCACTACTATCTTTGCTATGCTAGTTTGCTCGCTCTTTTGCCATGCCAATGCTACGATGCCTACCATTTGCTTGTCAGCCTCCCAAATTGCCATGTCAAACTTCTAACCCACCATGTCCTAGCAAACCGTTGATTGGCTATGTTACCGCTTTGCTCAGCCCCTCTTATAGCGTTGTTAGTTGCAGGTGAAGATTGAAGTTTGTTCCTTGTTGGAACATGGAGATGTTGTTCCTTGTTGGAACATGTTTACTTGTTGGGATATCACAATATATCTTACCTAATTAATGCATCTATATACTTGGTAAAGGGTGGAAGGCTCGGCCTTATGCCTGGTGTTTTGTTCCACTCTTGCCGCCCTAGTTTCCGCCATATCAGTGTTATGTTCCCGGATTTTGCGTCCCTTACGCGGTTGGGCTATAATGGGAACCCCTTGACAGTTCGCCTTAAGTAAAGCTCCTCCAGCAATGCCCAACATTGGTTTTACCATTCGCACTAACAACCTACCACCTTCCCTTGGGTTCTGCAGACTCAAGGGTCATCTTTATTCTAACCCCCCCGGGCCAGTGCTCCTCTGAGTGTTGGTCCGAACTGGGCAGCCTGCGGGGCCACCTCGGGGAAACTTGAGGGTTGGTTTTACTCGTAGCTTGACCTATCTGAGTGTGCCCTGAGAAAGAGATATGTGCAGCTCCTATCGGGATTTGTCGGCACATTCGGGCGGTGTTGCTGGTTTAGTTTTACCCTGTCGAAATGTCTTGTTGTACCGGGATACCGAGTCTGATCGGAACGTCTCGGGTGGAGGTCTATTCCTTCGTTGACCGTGAGAGCTTGTCATGGGCTAAGTTGGGACACCCCTGCAGGGATTTGAACTTTCGAAAGCCGTGCCCGCGGTTATGGGCAGATGGGAATTTGTTAACGTCCGGTTGTAGAAAACCCGAAGTTGACCTTAATTAAAATACATCAACTGCGTGTGTAACCGTGATGGTCTCTTTCCGGCGGAGTCCGGGAAGTGAACACGGTGTTGGAGTTATGCTTGACGTAGGTTGCTATAGGATCACTTCTTGATCATACTTTTATCGACCGTGCTTTGCCTTCTCTTCTCGCTCTCATTTGCGTATGTTAGCCACCATATATGCTAGTCGCTTGCTGCAGCTCCACCTCATTACTCCATCCCTCCTAGAAGCTTAAATAGTCTTGATCTCGCGGGTGCGAGATTGCTGAGTCCTTGTGGCTCACAGATACTTCCAAAACTAGTTTGCAGGTGCCTATGTTACCGTGCAGATGACACAACCAAGCTCAGGAGGAGCTCGAAGAAGATCTTGCCCTTTGTGTTCTTTCGTTCTAGTTGATCAGTAGTGGAGCCCAGTTGGGGTCGATCGGGGACCTTTGTCGCATTTGGGGTTCTTCTTTTATTTTGGTTCCGTAGTCGGACCTTGATTGTATCTGGATGATGTAATGCTTTATTCATGTAATTGTGTGAAGTGGCGATTGTAAGCCAACTATGTATCTCTTTCCCTTATGCATTACATGGGTTGTGTGAAGTTTACCTCACTTGCGACATTGCTTTCAATGCGGTTATGCCTCTAAGTCGTGCTTCGACACGTGGGAGATATAGCCGCATCGAGGGCGTTATAAGTTGGTAATCAGAGCCTTCCCCGACCTTAGGAGCCCCATTGCTTGATCGTTTTTAGCGGCCGAGTTGTGTCTAGAAAAATATTTTGAGTCATTTAGGATTATATATATCGGAGAGTTAGGAATTCTTTTTACTCCCCAGTCTCTTCATCGCTCTGGTAAGGCATCCTGACGTAGAGTTTTGACTCTTCTCTTCTCAAAATTCACTATTTTTTTTAGGATCACGCGGGTATCTTGGAATCGTTCCGATGGTTTTATGATGAGAACATTGTCTTGGTGCCTCCTGTCAGGGGTTTAGTGGAAGTGTCCCGGGGAGTTAAGCTCTGAGGTGTTGTCGTCATAATTTTATCGTTGCAGTTCTGGAATACCTGAGTTTAGTACGCCGACATCGAAAATCTCTTTTATGCAGTTGTTGGTGAGATAACCCCGATAACCCAGTACTGAGGTGAGTACGGGAGTATTGCCATGACTTGTATAACGGATGCTTTTCGAAGGTTGAGGTAGACGATTTCCGAAGGTTTCTTGGTTATGTGTTGAAGGATGGATACAGCTGGATGTAGGATTTGTTAGTTTTGGGTGAGATATTATGCTTCCCCTGTATCCCCAACACCTGATTGCATAACCGGAAAATTTCGGGAGTTTCATAGGTGGGAATTCAAGTAGCTCTTAGGATATCTTTCTGACGGACGTATGATATGAAATTGGGGTTCGACGTCTAGTGGTCCGCCTATTCACGGTCGATTTTACAGTGGTCTCGTTGTGTCTTAAAGAGTCCTTGGCTATGCCGACTCGGGGACGCTTCGTATGTCATGTGCACTGCCTTGTACATGATGGTGCTGTACGATCGAGCCCGTGTAGGCCCCACCACGAAAACTTCGGACGAAATCTCTATCATATATTTGTTCTGGCTTATTTTGCAAGCCAATCCTTTGTTTTGTTTTATTTGTGGTATTCGAGTTGCTTCGAAGTCAAATGTTGAATCCATACCTTTCCTAAATGGTGTTCTCATATTGCTATGTGAATACTAATCCTTCTTGATCATCGAGATTGTCTTGCCAATCCTTTTCAACCAGTGTGTCTCTCTTCAAGTGGATCCGATCATTCTCCCCATCCACAAGATCAATTCTAAGTTTTCTCAACGGTGTTCATTCCAACTGCCCCAAGTTGCCTTTGTTTTTCCCGCCCTCCCACCCTTTTTGTTCAAGGACTCAGATATCTTAATCATGTATCCTTTTATTGATGGGAAGTCTTTCCATTCTTTTCCGTCAATGTTCTTATCCGGTGATTCTCAAGAAGATACTAACGGAGCTCCAAGTTCATCACTCTTCATTCTCGTTTTCTTCTCCGGTGGATTTACCTTAAGCTTTCGGTGTTGATCATATCCTTATCCTCATTCAAATTCTATCCCATGCCGGTGCCTCTCATAATTGTTCATCTCTCTCTATTCTTATTCGGAGTGCTCAAGATATCTCAGAAGATTCGTGTTTCCATTCTCAATCCGTTCAAGCTATTTGGAGATTATTATCTCATTCAAGTCATTTAATTCTACCGGTGCAATATCTATTTCAACCAATCGTTCAACGGTGTATCCTTTTAGTGGGCCCTAACCCACAGGTCTTTTCCGAGGATCTTACCTGACTCTTCTATTTTCCCAGAGCTATCCTAAATTCTTCTCCAAGTTTGACGTAAGAATGAGTTATCATTAGTCAAATGCTTTTCTCCAAGATCTTTCAAATTCTTTTCATAGTTGGCTCAACCTCTTCGCTTTTGATTCTTCCGGTGTGCCTCAATAATTCTAGGTGGTGTTTCTCGTTGTCATTCTCATCATTTGAAGACCGAAGAAGAGTTTCTCTTTAATCTTGCTCTATTCTCTTCAAGATTCATGGTGCTAGCTTGTTGCCATCCTCTCATAATTGTTTTCGATTGTGAGAATCTTTTTCACCCATCAGGAGATATTCAAGAGTCTTCTCAGTTTGTCATCCGGAGTGCAATTCTTTCTACCATATTTTGGAGGTGGTATTATGTCATTCTTGATAATTTGAGTTCATGTTCCATGATTCACATGTTGTTAAGAATGAGTTATTTTTAAATCCATCAACCTCGTTGTTGGAGTTATCTTGTGTCATATTTCACCTAAAAGCCTTCCATTGGAATGTTGCTATATGTGGTGCTTGCCAATGATCCAAGTTATCTCTTTATCATCTTGGTGGAAGAAGTTTTCATCTCTTCGTTGATCTCAAGCAAGCAATTGTTTCCGTTAGTGGCCGGTTGTCACCTCATAATTTTGAGATGTTTTCCATAAGCCCACTACAAGCTTGTGCTTTTCGTTGTTGATTTTCCAACAACTCCGTTCAATTCTTCTTTGCAAGGATGCTTTCCAAACTCATTTGTGGCAGAAGTTGGCATTTTCTTCTCCATTCTGTTATTCCAATGATATATCTTCTATTATTTCTTTCGGAGGCATTGTGACGTTGCTCTTTTCACTCACCATCTCGATTCGTGAGGATCGTGTTCTTTTCTTGCTTATCCATTTAACCGGAGTGTCGTGTTTTCATTCGAGTTGTCTAATCTTATCAAGTTTTCCCTCCTTCCTCAACTGGAGAGATGTCTGAAATCCTTCTTACCCATTGTGTCATTCTTTCAATAGTTCCGGAGGCAGTGTGTTGTTGATTTCATCAAGTAACATCCCATCTTCTCAAGTTCATGTTCTATTCCTTCCATGTTCAACCGGAGTACTGCCCGAATTCTTCCCCTCTCATCTTGTTTTAACCGGAGTGGTTTCGAATTCTATCTTGTCCATTAAACTCTTGATTCATGTCTTTGCAACCTTCAAGTTCTCGTAATGTTCCGTGTTCCTTTTTTTTTCTAACGGATTGTTTGCAATCTCGTTCTTCTCAGTTGTGCTCTTTCTTTTAATTTGTTCAACCTCTCAAGGTTCTTTGGTTTCACTCATTGGTCAAAGAAGCAACTTAGTTTTACCGCTTATCTTCCTCTTCCGTTTCCCTCCGGTGCCATCCTAGATCTCGGGACGAGATCCTCTTGTAGTGGTGGAGTGTTGTAACGCCCCGAGACCGACGCTCCAGAAGACTTCCAGCGACTACGAGTTTCGTCGTGTGATTTGTTTTGTTTGTTGCATCATTTGCATTGCATCATGCCATCATGTCATTTTTTTTAAACTCTTCTAAATAAATTGCATAGATCTTTTGATCTATTTAAATCGAGGGATATTCACATGGTGATTTCTCTTTAAAACATATTCAAAGTCTCCTACTATTATTAGGGAGCTATAATAAAATATTCCATTTTTGGAAGCACCATAACACACTTACAAATAATTTCGTTCCTTTTCTGCTTCAAGTTTGGTCTCCAACCTTGCCAATATTTATTTCATCATTTTCCGGAGCTCCACCAAAAATCCGAACATTTCTGGACCTTCCCAAACCTCACTTCCTATTCAAATCATTTGAATTAAATCAAATGAGTTTGAATTTAAATCTTGCAATCTTGGTCTTCCTATTTTTCTTGGATCAAACTCATTTTTGTGAGTTCGGGAAAACTATCTGCGTGTCCAACTTCTTCCCCTAACCCCTCTTTCTTTTCTTTCTTAATCTCTGTTTTTTTTTCTTTTCTTTTCTTTTAGTAGTGAGAGTAGAAACCCAGCAGCCCAGCTGCATCCCACTACCTAAGCCGGCCTCTTAGGCCCATCCGCAGTCCAGCCCACCTAACCCCCTCCTAACCCTAGCCCGCATCTCATCTCTCCCTCTCGCTCCCTTGGAGCACCGCCAGGCACCCGCATCGCCCGCGCCAGAGGACGCGCTCGACCCCATCGCCCTCTCCTGCGCCCGTTCCCGATCCTCTCGCCTCCCTCCTCTCGATCTCTCCCTCTCCCTCGCTCGTGCCCTCCATCGCCGCCCGAGCGCCTCCTCCACAGCTCCTCACGCCCGATCCATGGCCTCCTTTCCTTCCGTCGTCGTTCTCTTCAGCTCCGCAGCAACGCGCCCTGCTGCCGTTGCTCTTCTCGCGACCCCGTCGCCACCTCCTGCCGCCGGTGCCCCGAGGACCCGCGCCGAGCCCCGCGGCTCCGCCGCCCACCCAGGGACCTCACGACCTACATCGGCCCCTGCTGCGCCCCTACATCGGGACCTCGTCCGCCTCTCCTCCCGTGCTCGATGCCACGGGCGCACACAAGGGCGCCTCCCATGCCCGCCGTTGCCCGTTGCTGCTTCGGCCATGGCGCCACCTTGCTCCTCCCGCATCGAGCGCGCGACCCCGCGTCCCCGCCGGCTCCTGTCGCTGCCTCCTCCTCCCTCACCTGCGGCCTCCTCCTCATCGCCCCAAGCCTCCCGGAGGGCCACCCTGCGCGCGACCCCGTCTCCTTGGCTGCCCAGCGCCGCTGCCTCGCCAGCTCCTCCGCTGGATCTCGCCTCTGTCAAAGACGGCAGCAGCAACAGCTGCACCTTCCCTGTTGTGGCCATCCCCTGCTCGTCTTGTCGCACGAAGACCCGTGTACCCGGAACACCAAGACCCTTCCATGGATGCGTCAAGTACCCCTGCCTCCACAACCACCAAACCAGGAACGCCAAGTTCATCTACGAAAAACGTGTACGACTACATCCGAGGTGGATTTCGTCAAGTACCCTTCGGATATGCCAAGTTCGACTACATGATGCGTCAAGTACCTCTACCGTCGACCCCGTGGGCGTCAAGTTCCTCTCTAGCAACGTGAACCACTACTGTCGACCCGAACATCTACGAACCGTGTACAACGACTTCCACTACGCCGTGAACAACTACCTCCACTACGGCCGCGAGAACGACTACTTCCACTACTACCGTCGCGGAACAACTACTTCCTTCGCCGAACGAGAACCGTCCCGATTGCTCGCTTCGAAGGTATAAACACCGAGACGATGTCCGTGGACCGAATGCTTGTTGTATGAGATGCCCGTTTTTGCATCGTGTCCGTTTGTCACTCGTTTCCATGCCACTAGCCCGTGGGAATCCGGTAGACGGGATCACCCCACCATCTTCTGCATGTTTCGCCCATCCGCACACTTGCTCTTTTGCACCGGTATCTCAATGAGTTATCGGATCATCGGAATGTTGCCGTGGCACCATTTCTGTTTCGCCGCCGTGGCACCCTTTTTATTCCGCCATGGTGACAAATGCTTCATAACATGCTTATGTCAACATTTTCATAAAATTGCATAAAACTTGTATATGTCATCCGCATCATGATAACAACATTTAAAATGTTTAAACTTGTTGTTGCATTAAATTGCTAAATGCATATGGGGATTTACCGGATTTGTTGTTTTTATATCCGTCCCCATTTAAATTGTTTAGATGGTATAGTTTATATTATGCTTCACCTCTTGCCATGTTTAACAACAGTTAATATTGTTGGGTAGCTTAACCGAGAGAGAACTAAATAATTGATGTGGTGTTCCGTTAACATGCACCTCGTTGCATATTGAGCTCCACTTAACTTGTAGTATTGTTTGTTGCACTTTGCCATGCCATGCCTCATTAAACCGGACATGCATCATACGTGTTTGTGCATCATGACTTCTTTATGCTTGTGTGTTTACTATGTTGTTTGTTTCTTTCTGGGTTGCTTCTCTCGTTAGCTTCGGTTTCGTTCCGGAGTTGTGAGGATTTGTTCATCTACGACCGTTTGTCTTCTTCTTGGACTCGTTCTTCTTCCTTGCGGGATTTCAGGCAAGATGATCATACCCTCGAAATCACTACTATCTTTGCTATGCTAGTTTGCTCGCTCTTTTGCCATGCCAATGCTACGATGCCTACCATTTGCTTGTCAGCCTCCCAAATTGCCATGTCAAACTTCTAACCCACCATGTCCTAGCAAACCGTTGATTGGCTATGTTACCGCTTTGCTCAGCCCCTCTTATAGCGTTGTTAGTTGCAGGTGAAGATTGAAGTTTGTTCCTTGTTGGAACATGGAGATGTTGTTCCTTGTTGGAACATGTTTCCTTGTTGGGATATCACAATATATCTTACCTAATTAATGCATCTATATACTTGGTAAAGGGTGGAAGGCTCGGCCTTATGCCTGGTGTTTTGTTCCACTCTTGCCGCCCTAGTTTCCGTCATATCAGTGTTATGTTCCCGGATTTTGCGTCCCTTACGCGGTTGGGCTATAATGGGAACCCCTTGACAGTTCGCCTTAAGTAAAGCTCCTCCAGGAATGCCCAACATTGGTTTTACCATTCGCACTAACAACCTACCACCTTCCCTTGGGTTCTGCAGACTCAAGGGTCATCTTTATTCTAACCCCCCCGGGCCAGTGCTCCTCTGAGTGTTGGTCCGAACTGGGCAGCCTGTGGGGCCACCTCGGGGAAACTTGAGGGTTGGTTTTACTCGTAGCTTGACCTATCTGAGTGTGCCCTGAGAAAGAGATATGTGCAGCTCCTATCGGGATTTGTCGGCACATTCGGGCGGTGTTGCTGGTTTAGTTTTACCCTGTCGAAATGTCTTGTTGTACCGGGATACCGAGTCTGATCGGAACGTCTCGGGTGGAGGTCTATTCCTTCGTTGACCGTGAGAGCTTGTCATGGGCTAAGTTGGGACACCCCTGCAGGGATTTGAACTTTCGAAAGCCGTGCCCGCGGTTATGGGCAGATGGGAATTTGTTAACGTCCGGTTGTAGAAAACCCGAAGTTGACCTTAATTAAAATACATCAACTGCGTGTGTAACCGTGATGGTCTCTTTCCGGCGGAGTCCGGGAAGTGAACACGGTGTTGGAGTTATGCTTAACGTAGGTTGCTATAGGATCACTTCTTGATCATACATTTATCGACCGTGCTTTGCCTTCTCTTCTCGCTCTCATTTGCGTATGTTAGCCACCATATATGCTAGTCGCTTGCTGCAGCTCCACCTCATTACTCCATCCCTCCTATAAGCTTAAATAGTCTTGATCTCGCGGGTGCGAGATTGCTGAGTCCCTGTGGCTCACAGATACTTCCAAAACCAGTTTGCAGGTGCCTATGTTACCGTGCAGATGACGCAACCAAGCTCAGGAGGAGCTCGAAGAAGATCTTGCCCTTTGTGTTGTTTCGTTCTAGTTGATCAGTAGTGGAGCCCAGTTGGGGTCGATCGGGGACCTTTGTCGCATTTGGGGTTCTTCTTTTATTTTGGTTCCGTAGTCGGACCTTGATTGTATCTGGATGATGTAATGCTTTATTCATGTAATTGTGTGAAGTGGCGATTGTAAGCCAACTATGTATCTCTTTCCCTTATGCATTACATGGGTTGTGTGAAGTTTACCTCACTTGCGACATTGCTTTCAATGCGGTTATGCCTCTAAGTCGTGCTTCGACACGTGGGAGATATAGCCGCATCGAGGGCGTTACACCTTCCAAGCCGCATCAATTAAAGACCCTGATCACAGGAACGGGAGGCCTCCCGAGGCTACTCCTAAGAAGAAGAAGACATCACCTGGCCCGACCCCTCGGGAGGCTAGCCCCTCAGGGTCAGCGCCCGTTCAGGGAGGACCTCCATCTGTCACATAGGGTGGCGCGCCCGGCGCCCTCCTCGAGCAAGGCTCGGGGGCTCTCTCCTAGAGGGCCATCGACTTTGCTAAGATTACGAGGGAGGCGCTCGGGCACCACTTGGAGGCGTGCTTCAACACACGTTTCCCTCAGGAAGAAGCAAGGCAAGGAGGACCAAACCCTCAGGAATTCATCATCAAGATCATTCAAGAGTTGCAGGAGTCAAGAGTCATGAGTGGCAGCCGCCGCTTGCCCGCTGTAGCTCCCCATCCAGGCGAGGATGGTGGGCTGCGCGTCTGCATCGACATACCAGGACTCAACCGAGTCGCCTCTCAGGAGCGCCTCTGGCCCTCACGCGTGGGGCGCTGCGAAGGCCCACCTCACAGCTATGTTCGCATGCCTCACGGTCTGCCGAACGTGGATGCGGCGCATCAGCGCCTCATGAGGAGCATCTTGGAGGCTCAGGCGGTCAGGCATTCCATAGTCCTGGCGGAGATGGAGATGGTCCGCGAGGAGCCGCCAGTGCCCCCGGAGCCTCCTGTGGCCCCTGGGCCCAGAGGCTCATGAAGGTCGTCTCCCGCAGCGCACGCCGTCTGCTACTTCAGCATCCCTCCTGCTTCAGCATCATCACGTGACATCCTTCGTGTTTCATTTTCAGCTGGGAGCGCCCCCCCCTAGGGTTGCATCATTCCCAGGCCGCGTGGGTCCGTCCCTGCGGCGTGTATCCCCTTTAGTTCATGTGTTCAGCTACCTTTATCGGGGGCGCCCCTCGGGCTGCATTATCCCCAAGCCACCTGGGCCAGACCCGGTGGCCCGTATCCCTCTCGCGTTTATTCAGGTCATGCGTCTGACCCATCGTGATCGTTGTTTGATGCTTTCCTATGGCACCCTTCTTTCTTCATGTCGACTGCTTGCACGTTAAAGGGGTGGTACCCGAGCATCGCGACTCATGGGCTCTTACTGGCTCTCCAGCCCTCACCCTCTGGCCTTGTCCACGGCATCGCGACCTGGCAAACCAGCGACGGCTGAGCCCCGCTCGAGGGCCGGGACCCGAGGACGTAGAGCACCGACATCTAACCAAATCTGCAGGGACACATCACAAGTAAAGGCCTAGAGCCAGGCGCAACCCGCCTTGAGGTAGGGCCCCATGAGTCCCGCGCTGGCTCACGGGTGCCTAGATACACCTCGCCAGGCCCTACCGTGCCAGCCACTTGTCAGGGAGGGGCTGTATACGCCTCGAGGGCTCCTCCCGGAGGGTAGCCCCCTCCCACGCACCAGTGGAAGCACCATGCTCCGTGCTGGCTAACGACACTACCAAGGAGCGGCTATGCCCGTATACATATGGAAGTGCTATGCTCCGCGCTGGTGATAAACAACTGAGGGTGGCCCCGGGCTGCATCAACCTCAGGGAGCCCAGAGCTCAGTGTCCGGCATCATCGTAACGCCTCCCCTCGGGAGTGCCACGCGAGGGGGCTGGGCACGGGGGCTGCGCCCGGGTCACGTCCAGACGCACGCCACCCAGGCAGGCCCCTCGGGCCTGGTTCGTCGCATGCCTCTCCCCGAGCGGAGCCAAGGTATGAAGGCCGTTTGAATGTCAAGGGGGACTCCTGAGCATCGTGACTCAGGAGCCTAACTAGTCACGTAGCCCCTCACCCCTTAGTTCCGAAAGGCTAACGGCGGTTGAGGTATGCGCGGGGCCGGGCTCTGCCGACGTAGAACGGTAATCTCACCCATACATTTCACCTTCCTACTTGTTGTTTGTGCGTCAACGGGGACTCCTGAGCATCACGACTCAGGAGCCTAATTTGTCATGTAGCCCCTCACTCCTTGGTCCCGTCCTGGTTTCTGGTCGGGGCTAACGACGGCTGAGGTATGCGCGGGGCCGGGCTCTGCCGACGTAGAACACAAGCAAGTAGGAAGGAAAAACGCAAATCTCAAGAAATTCAAAAGCAAATATTATAGTCCATAGAGTACTTTGACAACGCCAAACACAAGTTAAACGCCTCCACGAGGCAGAATGCATGTTGCAGGAATTAAAAGCAGGATGGGAGCTGCAAAGGAGTCACCGTTTGGCGACGCCATCGCTGGTGATGGAGCTGCGCTGGGCGACTTCGCCTCGTGGAGCCTCAAGACCGGCAGTGCCTCGCTTCGGCTTGGTGCTAAAGGCCCGAAACTTCACCAGCCGAGCCTCTGCGTGACCCTTCACACCCTCAGCGGCGACGGCGGCAAGCTCGCAGCTCACAGGCTCCAGCAGGCTGTTGAGGTCAACGCTGGGGTCACGGAGGTAGACGTGGGTGAAGACGCGCGTCAGCTCCACAGAAGAAAGGGCGCGCGCCTCAGCCTCAGCCGTGGGGCCAAGGCCGAGGGTGACATCTTCGAGGGCGCGGACCAGGAAGGGTAGCAGCTTCACGGGGCCCTCCTCGGTGCCGGCCAGCGGGCTTTCTAGGCCACTGTCATAGAGCGTCTTCAGCAGGGTGCGAGCCTTCACCTCCAGCTTTGTGAAGGCCACGCGGTCCTCGACCAGGACCCGCGCCTTGCCGTCCAGCTCGATCTACTTCGCCTCCAACACCTGCTCCAGCACATCCAGGCGGCCTTGGCGTTCATCAAGCTCATCACCCCGGTCCTTGGCGGCGGCCTCACGAGCCTTCAGGTCTTCCTCCTTCTCCTGGCGGACACGGGCCTCCTCGACAAGCTGGTCGCGCAAGCCTTGCAGCTCGCTATCCAGCACCTTGCAGAGGCCCTGGACATCCGCAACCTCACCCAAGGCGGCGTCGCGAGCGGCCTTCGCCTCGAGGACGGCCTGCTTCTCCTCGTCGCAGGCTGTCATGGCCTGGGCCAGCACTGCTCGGACTGAAGCATCCGAGCGGACCTAGCCAGAAACCAACTCCAGGCGCCCGACCACCAAGCGAGGGTCGGCACCCAGAAGATCTTTCCGCAGCCGGTCAAGCTTAGCAGCAGCACGATCCAGAACAGTAGGAGGAGCCGGAGAGATAGCGGTTGGCAGAATAGGAGGCGAAGACGGCAACTTGATCACGGCACCAGATGCCAGGACCTTCTGCACCCCGACGACTACGGCAGTGGCATCAGGCACGGACGCCTCGGGAGTCGCTTGGGCCATGGGGGTTGAGCTCGCTCCAGCTAGCCCCGCCAGGCCTCGCGAGGATGACCGGGCAGGAGAGGCCCGCTCCTTGTCGTCCCCTTCTCTCGCGGATGGGGGAGCCGCCTCAGATGATGCCTCAGGAGCCCCCTTCAGCTTCTTCGCCGTAGGCACCAGCCTAGCCAAGGAATATGGACGTCAAGCCCCAACAACAAAGCAGGAAGCAAAACGAGAATCGAGCACTTACTCATCATCGCTCGCAGGCTCAAGTAACCTCCGGCCGAACTTGAAGCCCAAAAGCCGGACGCTGGGGTCGACTTCAAGAGGCTCGGGAGCAGGAGGCGCGTCAGCAGATCGCCTTGGAGCTGGAGCAGACCCGCGGGGAATCAGCCCCATCCTGTCCTTCTTCGGGATCAGGGGCGAGCTCTCGCCGCCCCACTCATCGCCATCCTCGTCGTCATCCGGCATGAGGCGAAGAGTGCGGGACCTACCCCGAGGAAGGGGCGTTCTCGACTCCCCATCGGTCGCCTCCGAATCGAGCTCCTCGTCCTCCTCATCATCTTCTTCCTCCTCTCCGCTGGAGTCGCTGGAGGACACATTCACCGTCGCCAGGGCTGTCGGGGCCTCAGGAACCTCCGCGGGCGCAGGTCCGCCCTCGTTGAAAGTAGACATGGAGTTCACCACCTGCTCCCAGTCATCCCGAAGGAACAAGGGCACGTGAGCATTCTCCTACCTTGCCACGTTTCCCCCAACCAAGGATTGGAGGACCGCGGCCAGATCCTCATCGGCCAGGGCTTCGGGGTTCGGACGGAGGGCGGCATCGGCCCTCCCAAGCTTCCACAGCGGGAGCGGATGTTCCCGGAGCGGGGGCACACAATGCTCCAGGAACTCCCTCAGGAGCGACGCTCCGGTCAGTTTCACCGTTGCCATGTTGTCCGGCCACAGGTCCGTATCCATCTTCTCCAGCACCGGCCTCGCGCGGGGATCGACGAGCTCCGCGCGGGACCAATCGTGAGCGGACTTGGGCTGCCCCGTGAGCAGAATCAGCCGGGAGTGGGTGCGCCCAGCATCCATCATGACCCACTTGCTCCTGAAGTCCTCAATCCTCTTCCCGGGCTTCGAGATTGCGTTGGAGCTGCCGTGCACGATAAAGTAATGGCGCAGACCCAGAGGTAGAAGTAATGGCGCAGCAAGGCCACCGAAGGCCTCACCCCAACATGAGCCTCGCAGTAGTAGGCGAAAATCGCCAGGAGAAGAACGGAGTTGGGATGGAGGTGCAGGGCTTGCAGATTGTAATGGTTAAGAACGTAAAGGAAGAACTCGGAGAAAGGGGGCACCAGACCGGCGGCGATGGCGCTCACTAAGAGCGGTAGAAGGTGCTTCCTCTGCCCTTAGGAAGGGCGGTGCCGGCCTTGAGCACGGCCGCCCCGTCATGGCCTTGTGTCGCCATCATCTGGCGCGTCCGAGCAAGACTCTTCTCCGACACATTCGGAGGATCCAAGGCGGGCGAGTACCACGCTCCAGCTAGGGTCTGGCGAGGCGCCATGCCTTGCTAGGATGCTGAGTTGGAGTGGATCTGGAGATTTAGGAAGCAAGAAGGGCAGGAGCAAGAAAGGAGATCTGGGCGGTGAAGGAGAAGGCAAAGAAGGTAAGCCTGGACAGGTACCGCTCCCTTATCAGCTTGTGCAGTTGCCTAGGCGTCATGGGAGAGCCAGGACGCCCACGTCCAATCAACTGCCACACGGCGCCCAAGGCCGCAGGCTATTGGGGCCCGTGGCGTTTCGCACTCGCCTCTTCGCTTCTCTGCTAAGCCAAGTCTAAGCGCACCTTGGGCACGGGGGCTACTGTCGGCATTCTGGGAATGGGGGTACCCAGACTTGCCTGCCTGCGGCCTGCGGCATGGCTCAAGGAATGGCCCAGTACGGCCCATCTTCATCAACACATGCTCAAGACCCTCGCGAGGGGCCAAGCCTCGTGGGGCGAACGACAGGAGGCTTCCTCAGGCACGGCCTCGTCAGGTCAGCTCGCGAGGAGGCAGAGAGATCAAGGCGGGGTACCTCACGAGGTGCCTGTAATACAAGCCATGAAGACCAAGGTGCAAGCGGGCGCCAGGCGGGTGCCGGCCTGCGCAGAGTCCTTGTTTCCCCTTTGGTGCAAAGGGGGCAAGCGCAGGCAAGGGTATCAAGCAAAGGCAACCATTTCGGTGCAACAAGACCAAGACCAGTCGGACGGCAGAACGAAGGTCATCGTGGAGCCCAAGGCAGCGTCATCGTCAGGGTCTTTTGGCAGGCGAGGACCAACTTTAGTCAGGATAAGTGTGCTAGATGTTCCCCTTCAAAATGGCCAATTGTTGGCGCCCTTCCCGCTCAATATTTGGGAAGAGGCCCGGGGCCTTCGCCTATAAATAGGACTAGCCACCCACAGGGTAGGGCATTTGGATCTGATTGGGTCGACACCCAAGAGAGAGAGAGAGAGAGAGGCGACTGAACTCCCCTAGCAGTTCATCGCACCAACCAAGAACAGACCCTCGCGAGGTTTTTCTTCCATTGTATTGTTCCTCATCAGCCCCAGAGGCAATCCACACACCACAAACTGGAGTAGGGTATTACACCACAATGGTGGCCTGAACCAGTATAAATCCTGTGTCCCTAGTGTTGTTCTTCGAGTAGTTTAGATCCTAGCGAGGCGGTGAAACATGGGTAGGCATAGGGTGTGATTTCCGTGCGCACCCCAGTGTTCAAACCTCAAGGGTCTTCCGAAACCCGAAATCCGACAGAGGGCGGTGATTACTCACCATGGAATCAGCCCCTAGTCCCCTGCTCGCCTATAAAAGGAAGAGCGGGGAAGGAGTGGAGGTGTTCATCCATATCCCTCTCTTCCTCCGTCTTCCTTCGCCTTGAGTATGCTGGAAGGGAGAGCCCGGGGCCAGGTCCCAGGCCTGAGCTTGGAGCTGATGATGCCAGGAAATGGTGCTGGTGCTCAGGGAGTGGGTCAGGTCCAAGTCCAAGGCGAAGGGCTTGGGATCATTAGAAATCCCAGTACTGCCCCTTTCCTTGGAACTGGGGTTAATGTTGATGCGGAGGGTGTCTTCCTACCCGCCAATGTGAGGTGCGGCGCGCCTCGATCCCCTTGGTCGTCTTGGTCGCTCGCTGTCTCTTCAGGAGGAGTGTCGGACCGCGAGGCTGGCGCTTCCCTACAGAGGTGTTGATGAAGATGAAGCCAGGGAAGACGGAGAAGGCGGAAGGCAAGCCGTCAGGTCGGAGTACGATCGCATCGACGCGTTTGTCTCATACTAGCGACATGCTGCCTCCTCTTTCCGCACTTCCCCTCCTCCCCGGCACCGTCATCACCGGCCTCCTGGTCGCCTAGGAGGGGGCCACTCTCTTGGTACCTTCGCCTCCTCCAGCAATCTTCGAACTAAGCTTTGGTGGATGACTCCATTGTTGCTCGAGCTAGGGCTTCTGGCTGGTCCCGGTGGTGGTAACGAAGGGCGCCGCCGAGCTGCTCCATCCGCCCTCCTCCGTCACAGCCTCGCCACTCTCGATCTTGTCAGGCTCTGCGTCCGGCATTCCATGACGAGATCGGGATGGACTCCCGCTTAGGCGCTGCTCCTACCTCGTTCTCTTCCCACCGTGCTACCTAGGGTAGAAGGAACAGGGAGAGGAGTTTACGGGGCACTTATCTTTTTTCAATCTTAACCTTGTAGGCATTTGCCAAATTTTAATTCAAACAATGTAATCTCTTGAGTCCATGTTTGTGTTTTGTAAGGCTTGCACTTGTATGATAAGAATATTAATGAAAAAGATGAGCCTTGCCGGGAACTCGTGCATGTGTATGTCAATGCAGAGGTAGGATGCCTCTTTAGTTCAATTAACGAGTGTTCTCCGGCAGGCTATCCTGCCGGTACCCTTTTTATTTTGTTGCCGGGACCGGAGTCTACTGGGCAAAAAATAAAGGGACCAGCCCCCCGCTAACCCTTTTTCAGCAAAGGCCGCTGCAACCACTTAGGCTGAAGCAATGTTCGAGCCAAAAGTGGGAGCACCTAAGCTTCGAAGAGCGGCGAAGTTTTCTTATGCACAAGTTTTAGCTTACAGAGCACTTATGGACAAGAGGTAGAACTTATCTGTTTGGCTTGTTGGGGATCGCACTGTTGGTCCATCTTCTCAACTCCTTGTAGAAGCCAAGTTCACTGTAGGACCTTGCAGTTTTATGCAGATGAGAATGATGTAGGATGTGATCCTATCTGTATGCATATGCAAATGCTCATGAAATACTCATGCAATGTTCTTGGAATGCTCATGCGTGCATGCAACATGGTTGGGGGGGCCCCAGTGCTTCGTTTATTTTTCTGTTGCACAGGGTCATCGCCCTGAATTTGTACAAGGGGTTACATGCAACTGAGGCAAGACCTGTACAAAAGGGTGGCTGCCGGGCAGGGCTCGACAACCGCGCCTTACAGGTAGAACTTGCGGAGATGCTCAATATTCCATGAGTTTTGCAATTGAAAGCCATCTCTGGTCTCCAGACGGACTACGCCAAGTCTGGTGACTCATACTACCCGTAAGGGCCTTCCCACTTTGGCGTCAACTTGTTTTTACCCTTGGCCGACTGAACGCGCCTAAGGACAAGGTCACCTTCCTCAAAACCCCGGGCATCAACCCTACGGCTATGGTAGCCACGCAGGGCTTGCTGATAGCATGCAGAACACGTAGTAGCCCAGAGACGGTTCTCCTCGAGTAGCACAACATCATCACGCCGGTGCTGATCTTGCGCTATTTCATCGTAGGCAAGCACTCGAGGTGACCTGTAAATGAGTTCCGTGGGGATAACTGCTTCTTCCCCATAGACCAGGGAGAAAGGAGTCTGCCCGGTAGCTTAATTTAGTGTCATTCTGAGGTACTGTGTTTGTTTCTAAACACCTACAAAAGTATGGTCTTATCAAGGAGCTTGCTTAGGATGAGTGGCACAAAACTCAAACAAGTGTTAGTTAAATTATTTATAATGTTGGAGGGATTCACAAATTGCAACTAAGACAAATAGATCAACTCGAGGATATAACTTGGAAACACAGACGGAAGATAAATGGGACCCGCACAACCAAGGAATGAGATCAAAATGTGTAACCACGGAAAATTCTCTTGTTGTATGGATACTAGAGAGACGCTAGCTTGATTGCTCAAATGGGCTAGATACGCTTGTGCACCTAGCTATGAAGGTAATATGTTGCCTTGAATCCCGAGTATGCGATGTATGTATGATCCAAAATGATGAAACTATGCAAAATTGCTCGATGCTATTGCTTACAAGCTCTTTGTTTCTCTTATTTTTCTTTAAAGCTTCTTTTCTTCACCTATGCCAAAATGCTTGATGCACGAGCCAAAATGTGAGACAAGTATGTAAGATATGCATGGGAGAGACTTATGGCGCGATGATGATAGCAAGATGATTGCACGCTAAATGTAGCTATGCGGAGTAACCATATGAATAAGGTGCACAAAGAGTGTGGCCCAACCATTCTCAATTTGATAATCTCAATAGGTAAGTGATGCAAAATTTCTCGAGGCTATCAATACAATGGCAAGGGATCACTACAAGTTATCGTTGAGATTACCGTCCTTCCTTATGGTTGGTATGAATGTGAAGAGGTTGTTGTCAATGTCGAGTTCTTGGTGATGATGAGTAGCATGATGATGATGTCGAACCATCCCTAATTAACCTAAACACCTCAGGAAACATAAATCGTAACTAAAAATCTCACAAATATGTGTGGTGAAGTGCGGTACTCCGGAAGACGAGATGGTGCAAATGGTGGAAATGTGGACCAAAAGGGTGATGCCACTCCTCTCTAATGCGGCGTATGCATGGGGTAAGTGAGGCCCGTGTGCACAGGGTCCTGTGGGCACAGCGTATTGGGGGCTCGTGCGCACTGGGTGCTCCACTGGCACAAGAACACACCCAAATTCCATAGTAAAACTAAATATTGTGATGGATTCGTTAGTGTTGACGATTGAGGATGGTGGGTAGGGTTAGATCCAGTTGCCAAACACAAAATTCGTGGATCATATCAAAAAAATCTCACAAGAACAAACAAATTGCCAAAAAAATGGGGTTATTATTGTGGGGATTTTTGAATTGGGGCAAAAAAGCAACAAAATAAGGCTAGAATATGGGGGGCAGGGACTCCAGGATGTGAATACACTTTGCTCTGATACCAAGATGTTGTAGGGTGGAACTGTAACGCCCGGATTCGATGCGCCAGGTGTCCGCCAGTTATTCGTCGTCGTTGCCATGTCATTTGCTTGCGTGTTGCATTTTATCATGTCATCATGTGCATTTCATTTTGCATACGTGTTCGTCTCATGCATCCGAGCATTTTCCCCGTTGTCTGTTTTGCAATCCGGCACTCCTATGCCCTCCGGCGTTCCCTTTTTGTCTCATGTTGTGAGCGGGTGTTAAACGTTCTCGGAATGGACCGAGTCTTGCCAAGTGGCCTTGGTACACCACCGGTAGACCGCCTGTCATGTTTCGTGTCATTTGGAGTCCGTTTGATACTCCAACGGTTAACCGGGTAGCCCGAAACTCCCTTCTCTTTGCAGCCCAGCACCTCTTCCCACAGCCCACCTAGCCCAGAAAACTCCCCTCCATGCTCTCGGTCGTTCAATCACGATCGTGTAGGCGAAAACCGCTCCTCATTTGGACACTCCTAGCTTCCTCTACCTATAAATATGTGCCTCCCCCGTCCAAATCGCAGATGAAACCCTAAATCCTCCCTCCGCGCCGCCGGACATGTCCGCTCTCTCGCCGGACGCGTCCAACTGCCCCCTCAGTGAACCGCGCAGCGTCACGTGGCCTCTCGCGCCGTCCCCGCCGCGGCGGCCCGCCGGGCCCAGGCGCGGCCCGCCCAGGCCCGCGCGGCCGCCCGTCCGCCCCACGCCTGTGCCTCCCGCCGCCCGCCGCCGGTGACCCGTCTGCCGGCGCGCTCCCTCTGCCTCCGCGCCTCGCCGCCGCCGCCGGGCTCCGCCCCGCCCCTTGCTGGTCGCCGCCTCCTCACCTCCGGCCGCGGAGCGCCGCCGCCGCCTGCCATGGCACCGCCGCCCGCCGACCCCTCCGGCGGCCAGATCCGGTCCCCCATGGCCGGATCGGCCCGTTCCGCAGCTCGCCGGACCTTCCCCGGCATCCTCCTGGCGCCCTGCCGACCGGCGCCGCCGCCGCTCGTCCTCGTCGGGCGGAGGACGACGTCCTTGCCTCCCGGCGCGCCTTCTCGCCCGCGTGGGCCACGTGGGCCCCGCAAGCCGCAGCCGAGCTTCCGGCCCAGGACGCCCTCCTGGCCCGATCCATCACCCCTGGGCCTTGGCCCGCTAGGTGAGCAGCGCGTCTAAATCCTGCCCCGGGCACCGTTTAGTTACTATGCGCTCATCCTGTTTTTTTCGAAAAAACGGCCAAGTCCTGTAAATTTGCACTTTCTGATGCATAATTTGACCTGCTGTAACTTCTTGTGTGATGCTCCCTTTTGTGCGTGCTATATGTCAAAATGTTCATCATGATGTGCTCTTCATTTCATTCCATTGCATCATATTCATTTGAGCTCATCTTGATGCCTGAATTATCATTGCAAGAGTGCTACATGATGTTGTCTGCTGTCTGTTAACAGAACATGCTCATTTGTCTTTTTTTCCATGTTTGATGTGTGCATCCTATGAGGTTGACGTCTACATGTGTTTTGAACTATGACATGCCATCTTTACAGTGGTGTATGCCATGTATTTTTGTGGTCAATGTGGTGACTAGCACAAGCATGCAAACGAGGCTTCGTGATGTTGATGATTTCAGTCCCTGTTCTGCTGTTATTTTTATGCCATGTAAACTTGATGCTACAGAGAGATCCAAGCATATTTTGAGATACTTCAGTAAGGATGTTTTGAACATGTGGTCGTTCTCTATAAATTAATGCCCCTGTTTGAAATTATGGAGTAGTCTAGCATGTCATTTTATTGCTCTACTTTCTCTACAAAATGTTTCCTGGCAGATTGTTTACATGTTATTCAATTTTGCCAAGGTTGTTGTAGTTGATCCTTGCATGCTAAGAACTTTTTCTTGCCTTGGTTTGTTTCATAGACATGTCTTCTTGCTGATGCTATGCTTATCTTGTCATGCAGTGACTTGTGGTGAGTGAATCAAGCTTGTTAAGTAGGGTACTTGCTGTTACTGTTATGCTAGGCTGAATCTGTTATTTCGTGATGCTATGTAAACCTGCTGCTACAAGTCATTCTATGCATAATCTGGAGATGTTCACTAAGGGTGTTTTTTATACATGTTATTCTCTATCCATCCATGCCCCTGGTTGCAACTATAGCCTGTTGTAGCTTGTTGTAATCTTGTTCAAAAGTTGCTAAATAATGTTGCTGTCAGCCTGTTAACATTAAGTTCAAGTGTTGCCATGATTGTTTTTAGTGATCCATGCACCCTATGAACTTGATCTTGCCATGCCTAGCTTCATAAATATGTCTTCTTACTGTTGGTTGCCTTTCCATGACATGTTTTGCTCTGTGGTGAGTGATACAATCTCAGCAACATGCTTACTTATTGTTGTTCCTGCCATGTTTGAATCTGTAATATAACTTGCTATGTTTACATGGGTGCCATCATATCTTCTGATCCTTTTTGACTCATGGTCAGTAAGGGACTTTTGTTCTATGCAATTAGTAGGTTCCTGGCATGCCTTTGTTTGCCATGATAAGTTCTTGTAACATGTTGTTTGATAGCTCTAAACTTTGCAACCTGATGTTATTTTCTGCAAAGTCTGAACTGTTATTATTTGCAATCTTGCCATGTGTGTTTGGGCATGTTCTAGTGATTTATAGAGATAGCTCACTGTTCATGTTTTTGTAATGCATTACCTGTACATCATGTCCATGCCTTTTGTTTTCATATTGTGGTGCTGTAGCATGTTGTTTTGGTGCTTGCAAGATGCCTAGTTGCTGTTTTGGACAGATTGTTGCTATAACTTGTATAGAGTGTATGTGTGGAACCGTTGCTCCGTTTTGAGTGTGCTCTATATGAAACTTGCTTGTTTTTGCATGAAGTTTCATATTATCATGTTGCATTCATGTTTTGAGGTGTTTGCTTGATGTTTGTATGCATTTTGCACCAATGCCATGTTTAACTTGCTTTGCTCATATCTTCTAGGCCGTAGCTCCAAACTAAATGAACTTTATATGTAACTTGACTAGAATCTCGTGTAGATCATCTTTGTGCATCTTAACTTGCTGTTTAACAACCTGAACATAAGGTTTATTCAGATCTGGACCAATTTCGAAATATGCATATGAGGACTTACCGGAATTGCTATATGTTGTTCTCGGCCTCATTTAAACTTGCCTTGATGTGTTGCTCGTGTATGCATCATCTCTTGCCATGAGTAGCTTCATGTAGCTTTGTCTTGCATCATGCTTGTTGTGCATCATGTCTTGTCTATGTGTGGTGTGTTTACCATGCTGTGTGCTTTTCTCGGTAGTTCCCGTTTTGTTGCGATCGTGAGGATTCGTTCGTCTACGCTTGGTTTGGCTTTATCCGTTCGTCTTCTTCATGGACTCGTTCTTCTTCCTTGCGGGATTTCAAGCAAGATGACCGCTACCCTGGATCTCACTGCTATCATTGCTATGCTAGTTGCTTTGTTCTATCGCTATGCTGCATTACCTATCTTTTGCTCATCAAGCCCCCCAAATTGCCATGAACCTCTAACCTTTGACACCCTTCCTAGCAAACCGTTGCTTGGCTATGTTACCGCTTTGCTCAGCCCTCTTATAGCGTTGCTAGTTGCAGGTGAAGTTGAAGATTGCTCCATGACGGACTGGATTATGTTGGGATATCACAATATCTCTTATTTAATTAATGGATCTATATAGTTGGTAAAGGGTGGAAGACTCGGCCTTATGCCTAGTGTTTTGTTCCACTCTTGTCGCCCTAGTTTCCGTCATACCGGTGTTATGTTCCCGGATTTTGCGCTCCTAACGCGGTTGGGTGATTTATGGGACCCCCTTGACAGTTCTCTTTGAATAAAACTCCTCCAGCATGGCCCAACGTTGGATTTACCATTTGCCTCACCACCACCTATATTTCCCTTGGGAGTAATTAACCCAAGGGTCATCTTTATTTTAGCCCCCCCCCCCGGGCGAGTGCTTGTCTAAGTGTTGGTCCGAAACGAGCTGCCTGCGGGGCCACCTCGGGGAAACTCGAAGTCTGGTTTTACTCGTAGCTAGTCTCATCCGGTGTTGCCCTGAGAACGAGATATGTGCAGCTCCTATCGGGATTTGTCAGTGCATCGGGCGGCTTTGCTGGTCTTGTTTTACCATTGTCGAAATGTCTTGTACACCGGGATTCCGAGTCTGATCGGGTCTTCCTGGGAGAAGGTATATCCTTCGTTGATCACGAGAGCTTATCATGGGCTAAGTTGGGACACCCTTGCAGGGTATTAACTTTCGAAAGCCGTGCCCGCGGTTATGGGCAGATGGGAATTTGTTAATGTCCGGTTGTAGATAACTTGACACCAGATACAAATTAAAATGCATCAACCGTGTGTGTAGCCGTGATGGTCTCTTTTCGGCGGAGTCCGGGAAGTGAACACGGTTTTGGGTTATGTTTGACATAAGTAGGAGTTCAGGATCACTTCTTGATCATTGCTAGCTTCACGACCGTTCCATTTGCTCTCTTCTTGCTCTTATTTGCGTATGTCAGCCACCATATATGCTTAGTCGCTGCTGCAACCTCATCACTTTACCCCTTCCTTTCCCTTTAAGCTTTGCTAGTCTTGATACCCATGGTAATGGGATTGCTGAGTCCTCGTGGCTCACAGATTACTACAACAACAGTTGTAGGTACAGGTTATGCGATGATCTTGACGTCAGAGCGATGTTTGCTTGTCTTGGAGTTCTTCTTCTGCTTCTTCTTTGATCAGGGGATAGGTTCCAGGTCGGCAGCCTGGGCTAGTAGGGTGGATGTCGTTTGAGTTTCTGTTTGTGGTTCATCCATAGCCGGATGTTGCTCTTATGTATGATGATGTTGTATTCGTGTGGCATTGTATGCCTTATGTATGTATCCCCATCTATTATGTAATGTTGATGTAATGATATCCACCTTGCAAAAGCGTTTCAATATGCGGTTCTATCCTTGGTTGGACCTTCGAGTCTCTTTTGGATAGTATCGCATATTGGGCGTGACAAGTTAGTATCAGAGCCTCGACCGACCTTAGGACCCCCCCTTGATTGATCATGTAGTTTGGCCGATGTTGAGTCTAGGATAAACTATTTTCAAAGTCTAGTTATATCGGAGAGTAGGAATTATTTTTATTCCTCAGCCCCTTCGTCGCTCTGGTCAGGAATCTTGACGTAGGTGTTTTGAATTACTCCTCTTCCCATTCAAATTTTTTCTTAGGATCACACAGTTGGTTTTCCGATCGTTGGTTCTCACCTCTTTGCATCCGGTGCATTTCTCGTCAAGTCGACTCGAGCCTCTTCATCATTGAGTTCAATCCTCAGTTGCTTTCTTTTCCCACCCACCCACCCTTTTTCATCTCAGAACCGGAGTCCGTAATCGAGTATCCATCCTACTCGTGCGAAGTCTTTGCTTTATTTCCTCAATGATTTCAACCGGTCTTTTATCTTCAAGTTATTCGTCGTTTCTCTCTTCCAAGTTGCCTTTGTTTTCCCGCCCTCCCACCCTCTTCTTCCCGGAGCTTGAGTCTGTTACGACCATCAATTTCACTCGTGCGAAGCCTCTTCAGTCTTCCCTCAATTGTTTCAACCGGTGAATTCTCGTTTTGTTCGACATTCTTCATCTCTTTTCCGATGGACCCAATTCAAGTTTTCGGTTGATCATATTCTTTTCCTTGGATCAAGTGTTCTCCTTGCTCATTTGCCTCTCGCCATTCAATCATTCCGGAGTTCGGAAGACATCTCAGGAGATTCGTCTGTGTTCCAATTAATTCGAGGTTGCCACCTCATTAAAATATTTCAATTGTTCTGGTGCATCATCTATCTGTTCAATAACCCTTTCCAACGGTGTTTTCTCATTAGTGGGCCCTAACCCACAGGTTTTTTCCCAGGATCTTACCTGACTCTTCTAATTCCCCTGGAGTTATTCTCAATTCTTTTCAAGTGTGACGTAAGAATGGATTCCATCAGTCACATGCCTTCTCCAAGATCGTTTTCAAACACTTCTCATTGTTGGCTCAACCTCTTCGCTTTTCGTTCTCCCGGAGTATCTCAGTAATTTTGGTGGTGTTTCCCGTCATCATTTAAAGACCGAAGAAGAGTTTTTCCTCTCAATCTTGCCTGTTATCTCGAAGATTCGTGGTTCTAGCTTCATATTATCCTCCCGAATTATTCCATTTGTTAGATATTCTTTTCTTACCCATCCGGAGTATTCAGGAGTTGATTTCTTTTTCGTTTCACCGGAGGCCATCGTTCTAGAAGAATTCTTCGTCCTCACATTTCAGCTACCGTTATCCAATTATCCCAGCGCTTCGTTCAAATGTTCGTTAATCAGCTTGAGTTCTTCTTGTTCTTTTGCATCTAAATTTCCTCTGGCTTATTTGTTCTTCTAATTCTTCTCGGTGATTCAGCCCCTTTCATCAGTCATTTTCTAATTCTTACGGTGGTTCATTCACATTCTTTTTCCTTGATTATCATTTTAATCCATTCGTTCTTTTAAATCCTACCAGTGGTTCATGAAGACTTTCTCCAGTTTTGCGCTATACCCCCCTTAATCTTTTTCAAGAAGAATAAGTAGTATGCAAAATCCATTGCTTGTCATCAATTTAATTTGATGAAGGATAAGCATACAATAAATCTTATTATTATTTCCTCAAAGCGAGTAATCCTTTCCTTTGGATTTTGTTCTTGATGAATAAATTCTAGTTCCAAGTGTTTCCCATCTTTTCTTTTCCTGAGTTCAATTTCCTCGGCCATTTCGTCGGAACCTCCATCTAAATCATCGCAAGGCTCATCTTATTCTTTCATCCTTCAATTTTATCTCGTCATCCTTTTGTTACTGGAGTTCCTCATGGTGGCTCTTCATGATGTAATTCATTCTTAAAGAGTCCATCAAGATTTTGTTGGAAGAGCTCAAGTATCTTCTTCTTCTTGCTTCCCGAGGTGCTCATTCTTTCAATTCTTCCGGAGGCATTGCATTGTTCATCTCATAAAGTGCCATCCCATCTTGTGAAGTACCTATTCTATTCCTTCCATTTTTAGCCGGAGTGCTGCCTAAATCCTTTCAGTCTTATTCGTTTCTTATCTCGTTCTAACCGGAGTGGTTTCATAGTCTATCGGATTCCATGAGCTTTCGATTCTCGTCATTCTCTTCGTTCCTCTCTTCCTCTCGAGTGCTCTCAATTCTTTGCTTCTTCTCTTGAGATCTTGTTTCACCTCATCCCTTTTTTTCCCTTCCATCTCAGTCCTAAGATCTTGGGACGGGATCTCTTATTAGTGGAGGAGTGTTGTAACGCCCCGGATTCGATGCGTCAGGTGTTCGCCAGTTATTCGCCGTCGTTGCCATGTCATTGCCATGTCATTTGCTTGCGTGTTGCATTTTATCATGTCATCATGTGCATTTCATTTTGCATACGTGTTCGTCTTATGCATCCGAGCATTTTCCCCGTTGTCCGTTTTGCAATCCGGCACTCCTATGCCCTCCGGCGTTCCCTTTTTGTCTCTCGTTGTGAGCGGGTGTTAAACGTTCTCGGAATGGACCGAGTCTTGCCAAGTGGCCCTTGTACAGCACCGGTAGACCGCCTGTCAAGTTTCGTGCCATTTGGAGTCCGTTTGATACTCCAACGGTTAACCGGGTAGCCCGAAACCCCCTTCTCTTTGCAGCCCAGCACCTCTTCCCACAGCCCACCTAGCCCAGCAAGCTCCCCTCCATGCTCTCGGTCGTTCGATCACGATCGTGTGGGCGAAAACCGCTCCTAATTTGGACACTCCTAGCTCCCTCTACCTATAAATATGTGCCTCCCCCGTCCAAATCACAGATGAAACCCTAAATCCTCCCTCCGCGCCGCCGGACATGTCCGCTCTCTCGCCGGACGCGTCCAACCGCCCCCTCAGCGAACCACGCAGCGCCACGTGGCCTCTCGCGCCGTCCCTGCCGCCGCGGCCCATCGGGCCCAGGTGCGGCCCGCCCAGGTCTGCGCGTCGCCCGTCCGCCCCGTGCCTGCGCCTCCCGCCGCCCGCCGCCGGCGACCCGTCTGCCAGCGCGCTCCCTCCGCCTCCGCGCCTCGCCGCCGCCGCTGGGCTCCGCCCCGCCCCTTGCCGGTCGCCGCCTCCTTGCCTCCGGCCGCGGAGCGCCGCCGCCGCCTCCTGCAGATCCGCCATGCCCGCCGCCGCCTACCATGGCGCCGCCGCCCGTCGACCCCTCCGGCGGCCGGATCAGGTCCCCCATGGATGGATCGGCCCGTTCCGCAGATCGCTGGACCTGCCCCGGCCTCCTCCTGGTGCCCTGCCGACCGGCGCCGCCGCCGCTCGTCCTCGTCGGGCGGAGGACGACGTCCTCGCCTCCTGGCGCGCCTGCTCGCCCGCGTGGGCCACGTGGGCCCCGCAAGCCGCAGCCCAGCTTCCGGCCCAGCACGCCCTCCTGGCCCGATCCATCACCCCTGGGACTTGGCCCGCTAGGTGAGCAGCCCGTCTAAATCCCGCCCCGGGCACCGTTTAGTTACTATGCGCTCATCTAGTTTTTTTCGAAAAAACGGCCAAGTCTTGTAAATTTGCACTTTCTGATGCATACTTTGACCTGCTGTAACTTCTTGTGTGATGCTCCGGTTTGTGCGTGCTATATGTCAAAATGTTCATCATGATGTGCTCTTCATTTCATTCCATTGCATCATATTCATTTGAGCTCATCTTGATGCCTGAACCATCGTTGCAAGAGTGCTACATGATGTTGTCTGCTGTCTGTTAACAGAACATGCTCATTTGTCTTTTTTACCATGTTTGATGTGTGCATCCTATGAGGTTGATGTCTACATGTGTTTTGAACTATGATATGCCATTTTTATAGTGATGTATACCATGTATTTTTGTGATCAATGTGGTGACTAGAACAAGCATGCAAACTAGGCTCCGTGATGTTGCTGATTTCAGTCCCTGTTCTGCTGTTATTTGTATGCCATGTAAACTTGATACTACAGAGAGATCCAAGCATATTTTGAGATACTTCAGTAAGGATGTTTTGAACATATGGTTGTTCTCTATCCATTCATGCCCCTGTTTGCAATTATGGAGTAGTAGAACATGTCATTTTCTTGCTCTACTTTTGCTCCAAAATCTTTCCTGGCAGATTGTTTACATGTCATTCAATTTTTCCAAGGTTGTTGTAGTTGATCCTTGCATGCTAAGAACTTGTTCTTGCCTTGGTTTGTTTCATAGACATGTCTTCTTGCTGATGATATGCTTATCTTGTCATGCAATGACTTGTGGTGAGTGAATCAAGCTTGTTAAGTAGGGTACTTGCTGTTACTGTTTTGCTAGGCTGAATCTGTTATTTCGTGATGCTATGTAAACCTGCTGCTACAAGTCATTCTATGCATAATCTGGAGATGTTCACTAAGGGTGTTTTGTTATACATTTTATGCTCTATCAATCCATGCCCCTGGTTTCAATTATAGCCTGCTGTAGCTTGTTGTAATCTTGTTCCAAACTTGCTAAATAATGTTGCTGTCGGCCTGTTAACATTAAGTTCAGGTGTTGCCATGATTGTTGTTAGTGATCCATGCACCCTATGAACTTGCTCTTGCCATGCCTAGCTTCATAAATATGTCTTCTTACTGTTGGTTGCCTTCCATGCCATGTTTTGCTCTGTGGTGAATGGTACAAGCTCACCAACATGCTTACTTATTGTTGTTCCTGCCATGTTTGAATCTGTAATATAACTTGCTATGTTTACATGGGTGCCATCATATCTTCTGATACTTTTTGACTCATGGTCTGTAAGGGACTTATGTTCTATGCAATTAGTAGGTTCCTGCCATGCATTTGTTTGCTATGATAAGTTCCTGTAACATGTTGTTTGATAGCTGTAAACATTGCAACCTGATGTTATTTTCTGCAAAGTCTGAACTGTTATTATTTGCAATCTTGCCATGTGTCTTTGAGCATGTTCTAGTGATTTATGGAGATAGCTCAGTGTTCATGTTTTGTAATGCATTACCTGTACATCATGTCCATTCCTTTTGTTTTCATATTGTGGTACTGTAGCATATTGTTTTGGTGCTTGCAAGATGCCTAGTTGCTGTTTTGGACAGATTGTTGCTATAACTTCTATAGAGTGTATGTGTGGAACCGTTGCTCCGTTTTGAGTGTGCTCTATATGAAACTTGCTTGTTTTTGCATGAAGTTTCATATTATAATGTTGCATTCATGTTTTGAGGTGTTTGCTGATGTTTGTATGCATTTTGCACCAATGCCATGTTTAACTTGCTTTGCTCATATCTTCTAGGTCGTAGCTCCAAACTAAATGAACTTTATATGTAACTTGACTAGAATCTTGTGTAGATCATCTTTGTGCATCTTAACGTGCTGTTTAGCAACCTGAACATAAGGTTTATTCATATCTGGACCAATTTCGAAATATGCATATGAGGACTTACCGGAATTGTTATATGTTGTTCCCGGCCTCATTTAAACTTGCCTTGATGTGTTGCTCGTGTATGCATCATCTCTTGCCGTGAGTAGCTTCATGTAGCTTTGTCTTGCATAATGCTTGTTGTGCATCATGTCTTGTCTATGTGTGGTGTGTTTACCATGTTGTGTGCTTCTCTCGGTAGTTCCCGTTTCGTTGCGATCGTGAGGATTCGTTCGTCTACGCTTGGTTCGGCTTCATCCGTTCGTCTTCTTCATGGACTCGTTCTTCTTTCTTGCGGGATTTCAGGCAAGATGACCGCTACCCTGGATCTCACTGCTCTCATTGCTATGCTAGTTGCTTCGTTCTATCGCTATGCTGCGTTACCTATCTTTTGCTCATCAAGCCTCCCAAATTGCCATGAACCTCTAACCTTTGACACCCTTCCTAGCAAACCGTTGCTTGGCTATGTTACCGCTTTGCTCAGCCCTCTTATAGCGTTGCTAGTTGCAGGTGAAGTTGAAGATTGCTCCATGACGGACATGATTAATGCATCTATATAGTTGGTAAAGGGTGGAAGACTCGGCCTTATGCCTAGTGTTTTGTTCCACTCTTGCCGCCCTAGTTTCCGTCATACCGGTGTTATGTTCCCAGATTTTGCGTTCCTAACGCGGTTGGGTGATTTATGGGACCCCCTTGATAGTTCGCTTTGAATAAAACTCCTCCAGCAAGGCCCAACATTGGTTTTACCATTTGCCTCACCACCACCTATATTTCCCTTGGGAGTAATTAACCCAAGGGTCATCTTTATTTTAGCCCCCCCCCCCGGGCCAGTGCTTGTCTAACTGTTGGTCCGAAACGAGCTGCCTGCGGGGCCACCTCGGGGAAACTCGAAGTCTGGTTTTACTTGTAGCTAGTCTCATCCGGTGTTGCCCTGAGAACGAGATATGTGCAGCTCCTATCGGGATTTGTCGGCGCATCGGGCGGCTTTGCTGGTCTTGTTTTACCATTGTCGAAATGTCTTGTAAACGGGATTCCGAGTCTGATCGGGTCTTCCTGGGAGAAGGTATATCCTTCATTGATCGCGAGAGCTTATCATGGGCTAAGTTGGGACACCCCTGCAGGGTATAAACTTTCGAAAGCCGTGCCCGCGGTTATGGGCAGATGGAAATTTGTTAATGTCCGGTTGTAGATAACTTAACACCAGATATGAATTAAAATGCATCAACCCTGTGTGTAGCCGTGATGGTCTCTTTTCGGCGGAGTCCGGGAAGTGAACACGGTTTTGGGTTATGTTTGACGTAAGTAGGAGTTCAGGATCACTTCTTGATCATTGGTAGCTTCACGACCGTTCCATTTGCTCTCTTCTCGCTTTTATTTGTGTATGTTAGCCACCATATATGCTTAGTCGCTGCTGCAACCTCACCACTTTACCCCTTCCTTTCCCTTTAAGCTTTGCTAGTCTTGATACCCATGGTAATGGGGTTGCTGAGTCCTCGTGGCTCACAGATTACTACAACAACAATTGCAGGTATAGGTTATGCATGATCTTGACGCGAGAGCGATGTTTGCTTGTCTTGGAGTTCTTCTTCTGCTTCTTCTTGGATCAGGGGATAGGTTCTAGGTCAGCAGCCTGGGCTAGCAGGGTGGATGTCGTTTGAGTTTCTGTTTGTGGTTCATCCGTAGCCGGATGTTCCTCTTATGTATGATGATGTTGTATTCGTGTGGCATTGTATGCCTTATGTATGTATCCCCATCTATTATGTAATGTTGATGTAATGATATCCACCTTGCAAAAGCGTTTCAATATGCGGTTCTATCCTTGGTGGGACCATCGAGTCTCTTTAGGATAGTATCACATATTGGGCGTGACAGGAACCCTAAGGGACATCTTTTCACACTTGGAGGGGGAAAAGGGATGGACTCACAAGAACACAAAGGAGAAATCAATCAAACAAAACCCAATTACACACCCACTACATTAGGACACATGAGATCCACATGAATACAAGAACATGTAACACCCCGGATGTAACTTTCCATCTTTGTAACTCCGACTCTTGCCATTTTCGGCTATGTGTTATGATATTCCCTCCGTGGTTGGGTTTTGTCTTTTGTTTTGCATTTTATTCATGTCATGCATCTCATATCATGTCATCATGTGCATATCATTTGCATACGTGTTTGTCTCATGCATCCGAGCATTTTCCCCGTTGTTCGTTTTTGCAATCCGACACTCCCACATGCACCGGTGCACCCCTCTTGTCTCTTTTAGTGTGCAGGTGTTGAACGTTCTCGGAATGGACCGAGGCCTTCCAAGTGGCCTTGGTATACCATCGGTAGACCGCCTGTCAAGTTTCGTGCCATTTAGAGGTTGTTTGATACTCCAACGGTTAACCGCATAAACGCAAAGGCCTCTTTTGGGTTGCAGCCCAACACCCCTTCAAAATAGCCCAATAACCCAACTAAGTCACTTTCATGCTCTCCGTCGTCGGATCACGATCGTGTGGGCGGAAACTACACCTCATTTGGACACTCCTAGCTCCCTCTACCTACAAATATGTCCTCCCCGTCCAAATCCGGATCGAAACCCTAGTCTTCCCCTTCCTCCGCGCGCCGGACACGTCCGGACCGCGCCGGACGCGTGCGTCGCCCGCCGCCGCCGGCCCGCCCGAGCCCGGGTCGGGCCCCCGAAGCCCGAGCCGCCGCCGCGCCCGCTCGCGCGCCTCCTTCGAACCACGCCCCGCCGCCGCCCGGGCTCCGCCTCGCCGCCGGCCGCCGCCTCCCCGCCGGAGGAGCCACGCCTCACCGCCCCGTCGCCGCTCCTCCACGCCGGTCGCCGCCTCCGCCCGTCGCCCCGGCGCCCGGATCCAGCTGCCCCGACCCTCCTACTCCGGCCATCTCCCTGCTCCGGCGAGCTGCTCCGAGCTGCTCCGGCGAACCTCGATCCACAAGCCGGATCTAGATCTGAAACCTAGGGTTGACTTCGATTTTTCCCCAAGTCTGCAACATTTTTATGACATGTTCATCGCATCATAAGTCCATCGTCATAACTCCGTTTCATGCGCATGATATATCAAAATGTTCGTCAGGACGGGCTCTTCATTTTGTTCCATTGGGCCATGTTCATTTGAGGTCATCTAGATGCCTGAATCTCTGATGCAAGGGTGCTATATAATTTTAGTTCCTGATTCTTAACAGAATGTGTGCATTTGTCTTTTTTGCTACATTTATTGTGTGCATCTTATGGGCATGAGCTCTACATGTGTTTTGGACCATGCCATGTCTTCTTTACAGAGGTGCTTGCCATGCATTTTTGTGATCAATGTGGTCACTAGCACAAGCATGCAAACTAGGCTTCGTGATGTTGCTGATTTTTAGTCCCTGTTCTGTTGTTATTTTGATGCCATGTAAACTTGATGCTACAAAGAGATCCATGCATTTTTTGAGATACTTCAGTAAGGATGTTTTGAAAATATGGTTATGCTCTATTCATTCATGCCCCTGTTTGCAATTATGGAGAAGTCTAAATGTCATTTTCGTGCTCTACTTTTGCTATAAAATGTTTCCTGGCAGATTGTTTACATGTTATTCAATTTTGCCAAGGGTGTTGTAGTTGATCCTTGCATGCTATGAACTTGTTTTTTCCATGGTTAGCTTCATAAACATGTCTTCTTGCTGATGCTATGCTTATATTGTCATGGAATGAGTTGTGGTGAGTGAATCGAGCTCGCGAAGATGCCTTCGTAATTCTGTCAATGCCATGCTCTGTTTGCTGAATCTGTTAACGAAACTTGCTATGTTTACATGGGTGCCATCATATTTTTCTGATCCTTTTTGGCGCATGGTCACTAAGGGACTTTTGTTCTATGCTTTGAGTAGAATCATGCCATGGCTTGTTTTGATATTATAAGTTCCTGTAGCATGTTGATAACTTGCTCTGAACATTGCTACCTGATGTTGTTTATGCCATGTCCAACCTGATATCTTTTGCACTTTCGCCATGCTTGTTTGAACCTGTTGTGGTGTGATTTAGCCGTAGCTCAGTGTTCCTATTTTGTCAAGCATCTCCTGTAGATCACTGCCATATGCTTTGTTTTTATGTTGGGGTGCTGTAGCATAGTTTCTTGTTGCATTCTAAGTAGTATCATGCTGTTAATCGCAGATTTGTGTCATTCTTGTATTGCTTGCCATTTGCAAACCGTGCATCTGTTCCCGGTGATCTTTATATCGATTTCAACTGAAATCACCTCATCTTTCCAGCGGCATACTTGGTTTGCCAAGTTGATGCCTTGTTCATCCTATTTCCTCCCGGAGCACGCATACGCATTGCATATCACATCTCGCATATCATGACATGTATTGCATCATGTGGCTTGTGCATTGCACCGTGATTTATTGTGTTTCCATTGCTTGTGTTCTTGCTTTGGGTAGAGCCTGGAGACGAGTACGTGCACGAGGAACCTGTTGAGTACGCTAACGAGGATCAAGCCTTCTACAATTCTGAGAACTTTGCAGGCAAGATGACCATACCTTCGATATCACTTCTATCTTTGCTTTGCTAGTTGCTCGCTCTATCGCTATGTTAGCTCTACCTTCCACTGTTTATCTTTCCTCCCAAATTTCCATGTCAAACCTCTAACCATCCTGTCCTAGCAAACCGTTGTTTGGCTATGTCACCGCTTTTGCTCAGCCCCTCTTATAGCATTGCTAGTTGCAGGTGAAGACGAAGTTTGTTCCTTGTTGGAACATGGATATTTTTGGGATATCACAATATCTCTTGTTTAATTAATGCACCTTATATACTTGGTAAAGGGTGGAAGGCTCGGCCTTATGCCTGGTGTCTTGTTCCACTCTTGCCGCCCTAGTTTCTGTCATACTGGTGTTATGTTCCTTGATTTTGCGTTCCTTACACGGTTGGGTGATTTATGGGACCCTCTGACAGTTCACTTTGAATAAAACTCCTCCAGCAAGGCCAAACTTTGGTTTTACCATTTGCCACCTAAGCCTTTTTCGCTTGGGTTTTTGCGAGCCCGAGGGTCATCTTTATTTTAGACCCCCCCCCCCCGGGCCAGTGCTCCTTCGAGTGTTGGTCCGAACCGAGCCGCCTGCGGGGCCACCTCGGGGAAACTCGAAGACTGGTTTTACTCGTAGCCTATCTCATCCGGTGTGCCCTGAGAATGAGATATGTGCAGCTCCTATCGGGATTTGTCGGCACAGTCGGGTGGTCTTGCTGGCCTTGTTTTACCATTGTCGAAATGTCTTGCGAACCGAGATTCTGAGACTGATCGGGTCTTCCCGGGAGAAGGTATATCCTTCGTTGACCGTGAGAGCTTGTGATGGGCTAAGTTGGGACACCCCTGCAGGGTATATTATCTTTCGAAAGCCGTGCCCACGGTTATGAGGCAGATGGGAATTTGTTAATGTCCGGTTATAGAAAACTTGACACTTGACTTCATTAAAATGCATCAACCGTGTGTGTAGCCGTGATGGTCTCTTCTCGGCGGAGTCCGGAAGTGAACACGGTTTGGGTTATGTTATGAACGTAAGTAGTTTCAGGATCACTTCTTGATCACTTCTAGCTTCTCGACCGATGCGTTGCTTCTCTTCTCGCTCTCACTTGCGTATGTTAGTCACCATATATGCTTAGTGCTTGCCGCAGCTCCACCATATTACCCCTTTTCCTACCTATGAGCTTAAATAGTCTTGATCTCGCGAGTGTGAGATTGCTGAGTCCTCGTGACCCACAGATTCTACCAAAACAGATGCAGGTGCCGAAGAAACCAGCACAAGTGGCGCAACCGAGCTCAAGTGGGAGTTTGACGAGGACCTTGGTCGTTACTATGTTTCGTTTCCAGATGATCAGTAGTGGAGCCCAGTCGGGACGATCGGGGATCTAGCATTTGGGGTTGTCTTCTTTTCATTTGGTTTTGACAGTAGCCGGTCTATGAGCGTATTTTGAATGATGTATGATCTTAATTATGTATTGTGTGAAGTGGCGATTGTAAGCCAACTTTCTTTATCCCATTCTTGTTCATTACATGGGATTGTGTGAATATGACCCTTCTTGCAACAAAACCACCATGCGGTTATGCCTCTAAGTCGTGCTTCGACACGTGGGAGATATAGCCGCATCGTGGGTGTTATAGAACAATCCAAGGAAAACAAGCACAACGATAGAGTTCTTCCCAAATCCAAGGTGAGATAAGGTCTTGATGATCTAGAGAGATCCTCCCCTTGAGGGGGTCTTGATATCCACTAGAGATCTTATCCTAGGAGGTCTTGATCTCCTAGAGAGGTGGTACAATGAGTAAAGCTCTCTTTAATCTCTCATAATACTTTGCTAACCCTAAATAATGTCCTGGGCACAAAATATATAGAGAGATGGAGGTGAGGGATGAGTTGGGGGTTGAACAGGAAGTTCATGCCCGAGTCCTGGGAGGGTCGTGCACACGGGGTAAGTGAGTCCCGTGGGCACACTACACGCCTATGCGCATGGGGTGCTACAGTGGTAAGGCCCGTGGGCACGAGGTCTGGAGGTCGTGCACACGGGGGTGCGCGTCTTCACTTCTAGTAGGTCTCTCATTAGTCCTTGGCAATAGGGTCAGGGAGGCCCGTTGTCACGCCCAATATGTAACTCTATACTAAAGGAACTCGAAGGGCCCACCAAGGATAGAAGCGCATATTGGAGACGCTTTTGTAAGGTGGATATCATTACATCGTACCATTACATAATAATTGGGGATACATACAAGAGGCATACAATGACACAAGAATACAACAACATCATACATAAGAGAAACATCCGACTATGGATGAAACACAAACAAAAACTCAAACGACATCCACCCTGCTAGCCCAGGCTGACGACCTGGAACCTATCCCCTGGTCGAAGAAGAAGCAGAAGAAGAAATTCAAAACAAGTAAACATCGCTCTCGCGTCATGATAATCGCATTACCTGTACCTGCAACTATTGTTGTAGTAATCTGTGAGCCACGAGGACTCAATAATTCCATTACCATGGGTATCAAGACTAGCAAAGCTTAATGGGTAAGGAATGGATAGTGGTGAGATTGCAGCATCGACTAAGCATGATATGGTGGCTAACTTATGACTACAACAATAAGATGAGAAGCTATGCAAATGGTCGCAAATTAGTAATGATCAAGAAGTGATCCTGAAACTACTTACATTCAAACATAACACCATCGTGTTCTCTTCTACCCACTCGAAAAGAGACCATCATGGTTACACACGCGGTTGGGTATTTTAATTCGAATCTGGTGTCAAGTTCTCTACAACCGGATATTGAAAACTCCCATCTGCCACATAACCGCGGGCATGGCTTTCGAACGTTTAAACCTGCAGGGGTGTCCCAACTTAGCCCATCTCAAGCTCTCACGATCAGCGAAGGATATTCCTTCTCCCAGGAAGACCCGATCAGACTCGGAATCCCGGTTACAAGAGATTTCGACAATGGTAAAACAAAACCAGCAAGACCTCCTGGTGTGCCGACAAATCCCGATAGGAGCCGCACGTATCTCGTTCTCAGGGCACAACGGATTGGCCAGCCTACGAGTAAAACCAGACCACGAGTTGCCCCATGGTGGCCCTACAGTCTGCCCGTTTCGGACCAATACTCAGAGGAGCACTGGCCCGGGGGTTTGATTAAAAAATACCAAGGGGCCGGCGAAAACCCCCTATTTAAGTTTTAGTTGTTATTAGGCAAATGGTAAAACCAATGTTGGGCCTTGTTGGAGGAGTTTTATTCAAAGCGAACTGTCAAGGGGTTCCCATAAACCCGACCGCGTAAGGAACGCAAAATCAACAAACATAACATTGGCATGACGGAAACTAGGGCAGAAAGAGTGGAACAAAACACCAGGCATAAGGCCGAGCCTTCCACCCTTTACCAAGTATATAGATGCATTAATTAAAATAAGAGATATTGTGATATCCCAACATAAACATGTTCCAACATGGAGCAATCTTCAACTTCACCTGCAACTAATAACGCTGTAAGAGGGGCTGAGCAAAGTGGCAACATAGCCAAACAACGGTTTGCTAGGAAGGGTGAAAAGGTTAGAGGCTGACATGGCAATTTGGGAGGCTTGATAAACAAGTGATAGGTAGCACAGCATAGCCATAGAACGAAGCAACTCGCATAGCAATGATAGTAGTGAGATCCAAGGTGATGATCATCTTGCCTGACATCCCTCTAAGAAGAAGAACGAGTCCATGAAGAAGACGAACGGACGAAGACGAACCAAGCGTAGACGAACGAATCCTCACGATCACAACGAAACAGGAATTATCGAGAAGAAGCACAATCGGAAAGAAGCAAACAACATGGTAAACACACAACACATAACATGGCATGATGCTCAACCAGGTATGATGCATGGCAAGGCTATATGATGTACTCATGGCAAGAGATGATGCATACAAGAACAACACATCAAAGCAAGTTTAAATGAGGCCAGAAACAACAAACAAATTCGGTAAGTCCCCATATGCAAATTTTGAAATTGGTCCAAAACTGAATACACATTATGTTCAAGTTGTTAAATAGCAAGTTAAAATGCACCAATATGATCTCCATGAAATTCTAGTCAAGTTACATATAAAGTTCATTTAATTCGGAGCTACAGCCTAGAAGATATGAGCAAAACAAGTTAAACATGGCATTGATGCAAAATGCATTCAAACATCAAGCAAACACTCTCAACACCTGGATGCAACATGATAAGATGAAACTACATGCAAAAGCAAACAAATTTCATATAGATCATGCTCAAAACAGAGCAACGGTGCAACACATACACTCCAAACAAGATATAACAATAATCTGCCCAAAACAGCAAGTAGACACATTGCAAACATCAAAACAACATGCTACAGGAATCATAAGAGCACAAACTTTACATGCACTTCATGTACAGAGAACAAATGTCAAATATAATTAAGTTTCAGGTTCTTAGGCATCAAGATTAAACCAATATGATCAATGCAAAAAGCAACTTTATAACACAGGAGCATATGCATGAGTAGAGTTAATATGATGACAACTTGAGAGCAATAAAGAGACAAGCTACAGCAGGTATACATAGCAACCAATGGAATTGCATCAAAGTAAACATAACAAAGACCAAATAACATCCGAGCATCATATACATATGGCTCATGGATTAATGGGAACCAAGATGACAAGATTGAATGTTGAAACAGTTTCAGCATGTGTAAACATCAACATTTTGATAGCATGTTTGCAAGCATGGAACTGAGGCAGATGATCTCTAAAATTAACAACCATGGCAGATGAACAAAGTACTCATAGCATACTTCTAAAGATGTAATTGGAGCATATCCAGAATAGGCAGGTATCAGCTCATATCAAGCTCACAACAAGGCATCATGAAGTTAACAGAAATTTGGAACAACATATAGGCATGTTCATGGCAACGAAAACATATTCTACAGGGCATATATAGGGTATAAAAAGGCATGGAAATATAGACCATAACATTGACACAAAACATGTCAAGTAAGAATCTCCAGATTGTGCATGGATAAATTCGTAGCATCAAGCAAACATAGCAACATGATATGACAGAAACAGACTTGACAGCACATTAACATCGAGTAGCCCACTTCACAAGCTTGATGCACTAACTTCATGGAATATCGAAATACATGGATTGCACCACTATAAAGATGGAATGATTATGCTCCTAAAACATGTAGACATGATGCTCAAAAGAAAAACACACAAAAAGATATAAAAATGACAACTAGGCAAGTTACACCAGTTTTCAGCAGTTAACAGCAATATGCACTTTTGCAACAGAGATTAACATGTTAAGATGCACCCTAACATGAATTCAAAGCATATCAACATGTAGAGCATGAAGAGCAGAACTTGTGCATATAGATATCAACACTATAGGATCAACAGGTATAAACTTATAGCACTCACAAGATGCACACATGATGCTAACAAACAGTAGATTTCAGCAGTTTATATCACATAGCAGTTTTCCAACAAAGATTAAGGTATCAATATGATCAGTAACATGAAGGCAACATTACACTCACCACATGGGCTCGGCCCAGGTCATAGATAGGAGGCAGGCCGCCAGCTGGGCCGCGGGGAGGCCCACGTGGCCGGCGCGCTGGGTCGGGTGCGAGGAGGAACGGCTATGCGTGCGCCCGCACGCATGCCTGGAAGAGGAAGGCCGCGCATGCGGCGGATTCCGGCGAGGAACTGTCATTGCAGCAGGGAACCAGCGGGGGTGGTGGCTCGGAACGGGCAGATCCGGGCGTGGCAACCCCAGATCCGGCCTCGGGCGAGGGCATGCGGGCCCCACATGGCCGACGGCGAGGTTCCTCGATGAGGCTGCGGGCTCCCATGGCAGAAACACACAGAGAGAGAGAGATGAGAAGAAGAGGACCAAAGGGAGAGGAGGAGAAGGAGGAACGGGGCAGCGGGGTTCTCATCTCCGGCGAGGTCCAGTCGTCCGGCGGGGCTGAGGCTGAGGAGACGACGGCCGGCGGTGGGGTAGGGCAGTGAAGGCGACGGGGCAGCGTTGGGGAGCAAGGGCTCGCTCGGGGAGGCACGAGGATGACTGCGGGGCGCGGAGGCGCGGGCTGACCGGGGCCCGGATCGGCCCAACGGCGGGCCCGAGATGGGCCCCGCGGGCCACGGTGAAGTGGGAAGCGGGGAGGCGACGTGGAGGCCTGTGAGTGGCTGCAGGAG
>NC_041385.1:336640307-336642586 GCF_002162155.2 Triticum dicoccoides | reverse complement strand
AGGTGGGCGGCTAGAGGTACGTGGAGGGGCTAGGCTGCCCCAAAATGGACAGGAGGTGTCCATATATAGTAGGAGGGCTAGGGTTGCGGGTTTTGGAACGTTTCGGAGCCTCTGATCACAATCTGAAGGATCCGATCGAGAGGGGAGTCTAGGAAGGGCTAGGAGGGGTTAGTGGGCTGTGTAGAGGGGCCTTGGGCTGAGAAGAGAGAGAGGATATCCGCCCGGCAATAGTTTCCGGAGACCGAAAATGTCTGATGAATACACCGGCTATATCGTGGCTATATGTTTAACAGTTGGTCTATCAAACGGACTCTGAATGCGACGAAACTTGACAGCCGGTCTACCTACACTATAATAAGACCACACGCCAACTTTCAATCCATTTCGAGAACCTTTTATGCCACTTACAAAATAATATTTCGGAGGTGCCGCGGGCGCGTGTGAGTGTGTCTGGGCTCAGAACAGGAAACGGAAAGAGCTGGGAGACCCGGACGGATGCAAGTTTTGAAAAACATGAAGATGAAATGCAGATGATGACATGGCAAAGTGCAACATGCAAGCGAATGACATGGCAATGATGACTAGAAGACATCTGGCGCGTCGATCTCTGGGCGTTACAACTCTCCTCCACTAACAAGAGATCTTGTCCCGAGATTTTAGGAACGAGACAGAAGAGAAAGAGGAAGAGGTGAAGTTAGAATGCAAGAGAGAAGATGAACAAAGTCGAGAGCACTCGGGAAGAAAAGAGGAATGACGGATATGACGAGAATGAAAAGCTCAAGAAACAAGATAGACTCTGAAACCACTCTGGTTAGAACAAGATAGGAAAGGAATAAGAACAAAATAATTCCGGCATCACTCCGGTTGAAAATGGAAGGGATAGAACATGAACTTCACAAGATGGAATGACACTTGACGAGATGAACAACACAATGCCTCCTTAAGAATAGAGGAATGAGAAGAACAAATAAGAGAACAACAACTACCACCACGTATGACTTAGATAGCATCCCTAGAAGGGAGGATTAGACGGAGTTGTTGAGAAAATCAACAAGAAAAGAATAAGCTTGTTGTGGACTTATGGAAAAACATCTCAAACTTGAGATGAAATTATGCCACAACCCAATGCATGAATAGCTGAGAAGAACGAAGAAATGCAAAACTCCACTTCAAAAGAATACGAAAAAATATTTAAACTTCGAGACGCAAGAACAAAAGATGCTTGAATTCCTCAAACAAGAATCTTGATGAAAACTTGTAGAATGAATTAAATCCTTACGAGCCACCGACGGGATTGGAAAGAAAATGAATTGATATGACGTCAAAGGAAGAGGAATGCTGAAGGAACCACCGTAAGAATTTGAAAATGACTGATGAAAGAGACTGAATCACTGGGAAGAATTAGAGGAACAGATATGCTTGAGGGGATTTAGATGCAAAAGAACAAAGAGACAACGAGCTGATTAAAGAATACTTGACAGCTGCGCCGGGGTAAATAGAGAACGATAGATGGAATGATGGCCTCCCGTGAAACGAAATAGAAATCAACTCCAAAAATACTCCGGATGGATGAGAAAAGGAATTTGTGACAACTGAATAATTGATAGGATTACAAGAAGATAGAACCACGAACCTTCGGAAGAACGGACAAGATTTATGAGAAACTCTTCTTTGATCTTCAAATGACGACGAGAAACACCACCAAAATTACTCAGACACTCCGGAAGATTGAAAAGAGGAAAAGGTTGAGCGACAGATGAAAAGAATTTGAAAGCGATCTTGGAGAAGGCATGTTACTGATGGAATCATTTCTTATGTCGAACTTTGAAAAGAAGTTGAGAATAACTCCAGAATAATTAGAAGAGTCGGGTAAGATCCTAGGAAAAGACCTGTGGGTTAGGGCCCACTGAAGAGAAAACACTATTTAGAAAGGATTGTGGAATAGATGATGCACTGGAACAATTGAAATATTTGAATGAGGGGACAACCTCGAAATTGAATGAATGAGCCTTGATTGAAGCACGAATCTTCGAGATAACTTCAGCACTCCAGGACAATAGAATAGCAAGAGACGAACGAGCAAGAGGAAAACATTTGAGCCAAGGGAAAGAATATAAAGAACACCGAATACTTGAATTGAATCCACCGGAAAAGAAAGAGATGAAGAATGACGAACTAGACAAGAAATCACCGGTTGAAACAATTGACGAAAGACTGAAGAGGCTACGCACGAATGAAATTGATGGTCGAAAGAGACTCAGACTCGTGAAAGAAAAAGG
>NC_041385.1:336637347-336640058 GCF_002162155.2 Triticum dicoccoides | reverse complement strand
GGCGGGAAAAACAAAGGCAACTTGGAAGGGAGAACTGACAAATAACTTGAAGAGAAAACACCGGTTGAAATAATTGAGGAAAGAAAGCAAAGGCTTCGGACGACTAGGATAGATACTCGATTATGGACTCTGGACCCGAGAGGAAAAAGGGTGGGTGGGTGGGAAAAGAAAACAACTGAGGATTGATCTTGAGAAAACAAAGAGGGTCGAATGAACTTGACAGGAAATGCACCGGTTGAACAAAGGATAGAGAACGAAAACACATGCGTGATCCTAAAGAAAACTTGGAGGGAAGAGGAGTAAGTCAAAACAACTACGTCAAGATTCCTCACCAGAGCGACGAAGGGGCTGAGGAGTAAAAAGAATTCCTACTCTCCGATATAACTAGACTCAGAAATAGTTTCTTCTAGACTCGACAACGGCCAACTAAGAACAATCAAGGGGGCTCCTATGGTCGGTCGAGACTCTGATACCAACTTATCACGCCTAATATGCGACTCTATCCTAAAGGAACTCGAAGGTCCCACCAAGGATAGAAGCACATATTGGAGACGCTTTTGTAAGGTGGATATCATTACATCGTACCATTACATAATAGTTGGGGATACATACAAGAGGCATACAATGCCACACGAATACAAGAACATCATACATAAGAGTAACATTCGATTACGGATGAAACACAAACAGAAACTCAAACGACATCCACCCTGCTAGCCCAGGCTGCCGACCTGGAACCTATCCCAAGATCGAAGAAGAAGTAGAGGAAGAACTTCAAAACAAGTAAACATCGCTCTCGCGTCATGATTTGTGAGCCACGAGGACTCAACAATCCCATTACCATGGGTATCAAGACTAGCAAAGCTTAATGGGTAAGGAATGGATAGTGGTGAGGTTGGAGCAGCGACTAAGCATGATATGGTGGCTAACTTATGAATACAACAATGAGATGAGAAGCTACGCAAACGGTCGCAAACTAGTAATGATCAAGAAGTTATCCTGAAACTACTTACGTTCAAAAAAACACCACCGTGTTCTCTTCTCGACCCACTCGAAAGAGACCATCACAGTTACACACGCGGTTGGGTATTTTAATTCGAATCTAGTGCCAAGTTCTCTACAACCGGATATTAAAAACTCCCATCTATCATATAACCGTGGGCACGGCTTTCGAATGTTTAAACCCTGCAGGGGTGTCCCAACTTAGCCCATCACAAGCTCTCACGATCAGCGAAGGATATTCATTCTCCCGAGAAGACCTGATCACACTCGAAATCCTAGTTACAAGACATTTCTACAATGGTAAAACAAAACCAGCAAGACCTCCCGGTGTGCCGACAAATCCCGATAGGAGCCGCACGTATCTCGATCTCAGGGCACAACGGATAGGTCAGCCTACGAGTAAAACCAGACCTTGAGTTGCCCCGTGATGGCCCTGCAGTCTGCCCATTTCGGGCCAACACTCAGAGGAGCACTGGCCCGGGGGGTTGATTAAAAAATATTAGGGGGCCGGCGAAAATCCCCTATTTAAGTTTTAGCTGTTATTAGGCAAATGGTAAAACCAATGTTGGGCCGTGCTGGAGGACTTTTATTCAAAGCGAACTATCAAGGGATTCCCATAAACCCGACCGCGTAAGGAACGCAAAATCAAGGAACATAACACCGGTATGACGGAAAGTAGAGTGGCAAGAGTGGAACAAAACACCAGGCATAAGGCCGAGCCTTCCACCTTTACAAAGTATATAGATGCATTAATTAAAATAATAGATATTGTGATATCCCAACATAAGCATGTTCCTACATGGAGCAATCTTCAACTTCACCTGCAACTAACAATGCCATAAGAGGGACTGAGCAAAGCGGTAACATAGCCAAACAGCGGTTTGCTAGGAAGGGTGAAATGGTTAGAGGCTAACATGGCAATTTGGGAGTCTTGATAAACAAAGTGATAGGTAGCTCAGCATAGCGATAGAACGAAGCAACTAGCATAGCAATGATAGTAGTGAGATCCATGGTGACGATCATCTTGCCTGAAATCCCGCTAGGAAGAAGAACAAGTCCATAAAGAAGACGAACGGACAAAGACGAACCAAGCTTAGACGAACGAATCCTCACGATCGCAACGAAACAGGAACTATCGAGAAGAAGCACAACCGGAAAGAAGCAAACAACATGGTAAACACACAACACATAACATGGAATGATGCACAACTAGGTATGATGCATGACAAGGCTATATGATGCTAGTCATGTGTCACATCCTAGTTAGCCATGCATTAGAGTGTTGCATCATGTTTACTCTTTCATCAGAAACCTGAAATGGGGATGACAGAACCCCCAGTCCCCTCTGAAACCAGTTAGGGTTTACTAAAAAACTTTTTCAATGAACCTGAAATGCCCTTCCAAAATGCCCATCATTTTTGTCTTGGTTCAGAACCTCTGACAAAAGTGGTGCACATTTTCCTAGGCCATCCTAGGGTTTTTGATTTAAATCATAAGTATTTGAATTTGGGCATTTAAAATTATATAAAATATTTAAATGCTCAAATAACTCCAAACTAAAATGTTTCATGTTGGAAATAATCCAACTATGGACCAGGAGTAGTTTGGTGATTTTTGGAGTTGCCTAAGTATTTTATTTAATTCAACAAAGTTGCAGAAGTATTAAAAAAACAGAAAACAGAAGAAATGGAAAAGGCTTACCTGTCGCC
>NC_041385.1:336600320-336636665 GCF_002162155.2 Triticum dicoccoides | reverse complement strand
ACGCCATGGCCGACGCCATCGCCGCCACCCCCTCGCCGTAGCCACGCCCTCCGTCAACCCCACGCCGTGCCGCCGTGTCCAGGAGCTTCGCCGCCGTCCACTTCATCGAGCTAGCCGAGCCCCGTGTGCTCGAGCGGCCTGAGACCACCGCACCGACCTCGCCCGAGCTCGCCGTCGCCGGAGATCCCCTTCAACACCGTCGCCGCCTCAGCTTGTCCCCGACCCCGCCGGTGGCCTCTACGGGAGCGCTGTGAGCCTAGCTACCCCTCCGACCCTCTCTCTCTCATTCCCGAGCCGTGTAGCCACCGCACGAAGATCACACGCACGCACCGCCGCGGATCTCGTCGCCGACGTGCTTCCGGCCATCCTCCGGTCAACCCGCGGTGTCCAACGCACTCACCACGCTGCGTTAGGCCCAAGCGTGCACTCCCCGCACCTCACCGATCCCCCTAGCGACAAGTTCGACTTTGGCCGAACTCCGGTGGCCGCCAAAGTCGTCGCCGGCGCCAATTCCGGCCACCCCGACCCCAACGGACTCCACCAAGAGCTGCGGCTCGACCTCAGCTCCGCTCCGGTGCCCTCCGCGGCTCGTTTGGTTGCCGGAACGGCAAAAATCACTTCCGCCGCCGCGTCGGGCTCGCCGGCGGCTAAACGCCGGTGCAGCCGACCCGGGTTTGACCACGGGTGGGCCCTGGTTGACTCCCCTGAGTCAAGGACAGGTGGGGCCCAGCCCTGTTAATTAAACTTTAATTAAAATAATCACCCTGACATGCGGGACCCACTGTCAGGTTTGACCCAGACGTGTTCCGTTGACCTGTTGACGTCACACTGACGTCAGGCTGATGCAATAATTGATTTTCTGGAAATATTCTAATATAGGAAATTCCAGAATATAATTTAAACTTCAAAAATTCATAACTTTTATTCTGTAACTCCAAATCAGACAAATTATATATGAAAAATGATCAGAAAAATCCAATCTATCCATCTGTACTATTTTCATGCATGACTAAACAAGTTAACTTGATGTTTAATGCAGAACAAGGAAAAACACTTTAAAGGGCCATGTTTGAGTTTGAAATTTGAATCTTTGATTCAAATTGGTTCAAACCCTTCTGGTCTTAGTTGCATTAGCCCAACACACTCATATTGCTATGTTTCATGCATGCATCATATTGTTGCACATTGTTTGGTGATGGTTGTATATCGGTGTTCTTGCGGTAGGATCTGCCCCCGAGGAGTACCATGATTACCCTAACGAAGAACCGTATCAGTGCATCGAACCATCAGGCAAGCAACCAACCATTTGATCATATCGATACAATCCCATGTTCTCGCTCCTGCTCTCATTTACTGCATTAAGACAACGCGTTTCAAACTGCTGTGTGCTACGGTAGTTGAACCCACTTCCTCTGCATGACCTGTCATTGCCACAGTAACTAGATGAAAACCCACTAGCATGTGTAGGAGTTGATTGAGCCATATGTATGTGTTGTTCCTACCTTGCTATGCCTGCTATGCTTAGAGTCGTGTCAGGTCTGGTTCATCTGGGTGATGGGCTAGAGTGAAATGATTATGTCGGTAATGAGAGTGGTGTGGTGAACACGATTTGGTAAAGGTATCGATGAGAGGCCATGTAGGAGTACATGGTGGGTTGTTTCATTGAAGCCGACCTTAAGCACTGAGATCTATATGTGTGATTTAAGAATCAGCTACTACCATGCATTGGGCCCGAAACCAATGGACCCTCTCGGCTTCTTATTCAGCCTAGTTCTCCGTCCAGGAGTTGCAAGTAGTTTCTGGTGTTTGTAGCCTACTGGAGGCCGTGGACAGTGCTGACCGTAGGGGTGGGCTGTGATGCGGTAGGTACGTGGCCGGGTGTACCGAATACCCGTTAGGTATCTCGGGGACCCTGTTCACATTGTTCGGGGCCGTATGGGAAACCTCGGCCGGACTCCCTGCGGATGGAACCTGGATAGGCGATAAACCTGGACTGGAGGCTTAGGTGATTAGGTAGGTCGTGGCCGACACCCACGTTGGGCTTCCGCTTGAAGGTTGCCGAGTACATGTCGTGTAAACCGTTTCAAATTGGAGCCTCGTAGGTTAGCCTAGCCAAGAGTCAAAGCTGGCTTGCTGCAACAACTCCACCAACCCTTCTTGATAATGTGCATGTATATAGGATCTGATGTAAGTCTTGCTGAGTACCTTTGTACTCATGATGCTATAATTTACATTTTTACCGAAGACGCTGCAACCCCTTCTGATGGGTTCTACGTAGACGTTGACATCAATGAGTAGGCTAAAGGCCCAGGTGGTGATCCTGAGCTTGTGAAGGACCACGTAGTATAGCTAGGCTTTCCAAGCCTCTTTTATCTTTCTAGTTGTCTGTACTCAGACAAGTTACTTCCGCTGCTGGTTTGTATGACTGTATGACTTGAATGTTGGGTCGTGAGACCCGTACCTTGTGTATGTTATGTATGGTTCTCTGAGCCTTAAATAAAGTACTTGTGTCGTAGAGTCATGTTGTGATGCCTTGTTGTATTTGCACATATCGAGCATATTGTGTGTATGATTGAAATGCTTGGTATGTGTGGGATCTGACTATCTAGTTGTTTATCTTTAGTAGCCTCTCTTACCGGGAAATGTCTCCTAGTGTTACCGCTGAGCCATGGTAGCTTGCTACTGCTCTGGAACACTTAGGCTGGCCGGCATGTGTCCTTCTTCGTTCCGGTGTCTGTCCCTTCGGGGAAATGTCACGCATTGAGTACCGGAGTCCTGTTAGCCCGCTACAGCCCGGTTTACCGGAGTCCTGCTAGCCCAGTGCTACAGCCCGGACCCACTTGCTGATGACCGACATGTTCGAAGCTGGGTCATGGATGCCTGTCCCTGTAAGTCTGTGCCACTTTGGGTTTATGACTAGTCATGTCAGCCCGGGCTCCTTATCATATGGATGCTAGCGACACTATCATATACGTGAGCAAAAGGCGCAAACGGTCCCGGGCAAAGGTAAGCCGACACCCGTGGGGATACCGTGCGTGAGGCCGCAAAGTGATATGAGGTGTTACCGGCTAGATCGATGTGACATCGAGTCGGGGTCCTGACAGCGTTGGCATCAGAGCCGGACTTCCTGTAGGTTCTTCAAGCCAAACTGGTCGATGTTGAGTCTAGAAATTCTTTAGTTATATGTAGGGGAATTGTTTGTGGGTTGGAACGTAAGGATCTTTTTACTCCTTTATCTAATGACATTCTGATCTGAGTCAGTCTATTCTTCCACCGGGGGTTAAGGAATTAGGACCTATCCTCTCTATCAGGATCACGTGTTACTAATCAGTAGTACCTTATAAGTTTGATGAATACAAGCCTAGTTCAATTCTACTACCACATTATGTTGCTAGGATGGACTCAGAACTTGATATGATGATGATGAGTGTGTATGTAATCCTTTGTCAAATGTCTCAAAATCCTTCTTGAGCATTTACAGCTGTTATGCTGCCGAAATTTTGCTAGAAATTCTAATGCCTTTGCATTATGATTGTGCTTTCAGATGGCCACTCGCGACCTCAATCAAGTGGTTCGCCTGACTCGATGCCTAGATGTGCCCGGCCATACTGCCATGTTGGTCAGGGTAATGACTGAGGCTGGATACCGTTGGTATCCTGAGTACACGGTCGAAGAGCAATTCCGAGACTTTAATCAAAGCCAGTATCTCTGCACTGTCAGGATATTTCCATCTTATCCTGGGTCCACCGAGCCCCTTCACTGCTCCTATGGACTCGGGGTTACTATTGAGATGGCTGTGCAGGACGCCGCCTACTCTATGATGACCATCATGCGAGTCAGATCTGGTCTATTTCGGGACTCTGATTTCCGGTATATGCCAGGATCACTTCCGGGAGAACAAGGGTATCTTCAGGCTATCTATGTTGACCCCACTCAGGAGGATTCACGGACTCGCACCACTGCTGAGATGCTCGAGGATAAGGACCGTGAAAATCGGGCCTTGAGGTTAGAGCTCTTCAATACCCGTGCTGACCACTATGCCACATTGACACGGTTTGCACCGGCGGTGCAAGCTGGATATTCGGATATGCGCGATCTCTATCCTGTGAGATCTGCTCTGCCAGACATGATGGGTTGGCGTGATGTAGGAGGCATCACCCCACCTCGTGGTCCCCGCAGGCCACCGTCTGTTGGTCCAAGACCTCATCCTAGTCCCTATGGTCCACAAGCTCCGCGAGATCGTCTGTTTCCGGATGATCATGTTGAGCTTCCAGGCTATGGGGGTGACTTCTACGAGGACTACTACGGATCGGTCTGAGTTAGTGGTAGTATCACTAGTTCGCACTATCTGTGTCGTCTATCGTCCCGCGTGACTCGTGGGATATGACCTAGTTTGTACTCTTTCCGGAGGTGTAGAAAAATAATGTATAGGAGCTTGGGATGCCTCCGATGAGATGTAATCCTCTTTTCACCGTAATAGTACTTTGTTTGGTCTTGTACTAAACCCTGTATGGTGTGTATGACGATGGAATAAAGAAGCAGTTTCTGTATCTACCATGTCATACGGATGATCATCTTGCATTCCAATTTATTCCTTACATTTTGTATCGTATGTCGGAATCTTATCATTCTGATTAAATCATTGTCTTGTTTACCTAGGATGGTCAACACGCGCACTAACCCTGCTCCTCAAGAGCAGGCCGAAGGCAGTGAAGTCAGGGATGCAAATCTGCCTCATCCTCCTTCCCTAGCCGAGGTTATGATGGAAGCTGAGAGAAACAAGCGGGAGACCAACCGTTTGTTGGAGCGTATTGAGCAGAACACAGCACACCATCAGAGGACTAACGTGGTGTCACTCAGTGATTTTATCAAATTACATCCACCCACGTTCCACCACTCCGTCGAGCCTCTCAACGCTGATGACTGGCTTCGTAGTATCTCTCACAAACTGCGCTTCGCGCTAGTAGCTGAGGCTGACAAGGTCACCTTTGCTGCATATCATCTTGAAGGCCCCGCCAGTCTATGGTGGGAGAATTATGGAGCTATGCGCCCAGCGGGCCATGTCACTACTTGGGCTGAATTCAATGAGGCTTTCCGTGAACATCACATTCCGGAGGGTCTCATGGACCGTAAACGTGAGGAATTTTGCAATTTCACCCAAGGCCGACTCTCTGTGGATGCTTACAGCAGGGAGTTTGGTAACCTCGCACGATATGCAACTGAGGAAGTTTCTACTGATGCCAAGAAGCAAGCAAGGTTCCGTAAGGGACTTAGTCCTGAGCTTCGCCGCGACCTCCGTCTACATGAGTGCACATCTTTTCAGAAGCTTGTTAACAAGGCCATCAGTGCTGAAACTGGTCAGACTGATTATGACGCAACACGCAAGCATGGCCGTGACATGGGTTCCTCATCCGGTGCTGGTCCTCAGAAGCGCCGCGTGTGGGTGCCCAACACCGCCCTGCCACCCAGGTTCACACCGAGGCCATCTTTCCAGGCGCCTCGCCCTGTTCAACAGTCTGCTCCAGCCAAGCCCTATGGGGGTCCAACCAACAATGCTCCTCCACGTACCAGTTCCGTGACTTGTTTCAAGTGTGGGGAATCTGGCCACTATATGCGTGAGTGTCCCCAGACCAACCCCAACCAATCTGCTAAAGCTGTTGGCCGTGGCAAGCCGACAGGGAAAGTGTTCCACGCCAAGCCGGCCACCTCTTCACGTGGCCATGTCAACTGTATCTCTGCCGAAGAAGCTCAAGAAGATCCCAACGTCGTTCTCGGTACGCTCCTTGTTAATTGCCACCCGGCATCTGTTCTTTTCGATACAGGAGCCTCTCATTCATTTATATCCGAGAACTATGCTCGTTTGCATAACACCGCATTCTGTGACATGCCATCCACTATGGAAATTTCTACTCCTGGTTCTAGATGGCAGACCTCCAGGGTAAGTTATGGAAATGAAATCCAAGTCGACAGACTTGTTTTCCTTGAATCTTTGATAGCTCTCAAATTTTCAGATATTAATATCATTTTGGGTATGGACTGGATGTCAGCTCATCATGCCAAAATTGATTGCTTCTCTAGGACTGTTCAACTCACTCATCCTTCGGGGAAGATAGTCAATGTCTTGACCCGATTAGCCAAGCGACAATTATATTCTCTTAACGCCAGCCCTTTGCCAGACCTTGAGGACGTTCCGGTAGTCCGTGACTTCCCGGATGTCTTCCCAGAGGAATTGCCAGGTGTTCCACCTGACAGGGATGTTGAGTTCGTAATAGACCTCATTCCAGGAACCGTTCCGATTGCTAGAAGACCCTATAAGATGGCACCACTAGAACTAGCCGAGCTTAAGAAACAACTCGATGAGTCCTTAAAAAAGGGTTTCATCCGACCTAGTTCATCTCCATGGGCTTGCCCCGTCCTCTTCGTCAAGAAGAAGGATGGTACGGACCGGATGGTTGTAGATTATCGACCTGTCAATTTGGTCACAATCAAGAACAAATATCCGCTCCCTAGGATCAACGACCTGTACGATCAGCTCGCCGGATCCTCAGTCTTCTCCAAGATGGATTTGAGGTTGGGCTACCATCAAATCAAAATCAGAAACGGGGACATCCCTAAAACGGCCTTTGTTACTCGTTATGGCCAATACGAGTACACCGTCATGTCCTTCGGTTTAACCAACGCTCCAGCCACCTTTTCTCGGTTAATGAACTCAATCTTCATGGAGTATTTGGATAAATTCGTCGTAGTTTATCTCGATGATATACTCATCTACTCCAAGAACGAGGAAGAACATGCCAAACATCTAAGGCTAGTGTTGAAGAAACTTCGAGAGCACCGCCTTTATGCCAAGTTTTCCAAATGTGAATTCTGGTTGTCAGAAGTGACCTATCTGGGTCATGTAATATCTGGTAAAGGTATTGCTGTTAACCCTGAGCGAGTTCAAGCCGTCCTTAATTGGACTCCACCTGAATCAGTCAAGCAAGTTCGGAGCTTTCTGGGCTTAGCGAGCTATTGTCGTCGCTTTGTCGAGAACTTCTCCAAAGTTGCCAAACCTCTAACCGAACTCCTCAAGAAAGATAAGAAGTTCGAATGGACTCCACAATGTGAGCACAGCTTTCAGGAACTGAAAAGACGCCTGACTTCTGCTCCCGTACTGGTACCGCCAGACTTCTCCAAGGACTTTGTTATCTACCGCGACGCCTCGCGACAAGGACTAGGTTGCATTCTCATGCAAGATCGACACGTAATTGCCTACGCTTCACGGCAATTGCACCCACATGAGGAGAATTATCCTACTCATGATCTAGAGCTTGCAGCCGTAGTCTATGCACTTAAGACCTGGCGACATTACCTCCTCGGTAACCATTGCGAAATATTCACTGATCACCAAAGTCTGAAGTACATTTTTACCCAACCGGATTTGAATCTCAGGCAAAGACGTTGGGTTGAGTTGATCACAGATTTCGACTTAGGAATAACTTACACCCCAGGGAAAGCCAACGTCATGGCTGATGCGCTAAGTCGTAAATCTTACTGTAACAACCTAATGCTACAACAAAGTGAACCGCTTCTCCATGAGGAATTTCGGAAGCTTAACCTTCACATTGTTCCTCAAGGTTTTCTTTCCACCTTGGTGGCAAAACCTACCCTTATGGATCAGATCATCAAAGCACAGAAGGTAGATCCGGGAATTTCCCGCATCAAGAGAAACATCAAGAAAGGAATTGCGAATTGTTTCTCCATTAATGATCAAGGGGTCGTATACTTCGGGAATCGACTAGTGGTTCCCAAAGTGCGAAACCTGAGGCGATTGATCCTTAAGGAGGCTCATGAATCTCCTCTCACCATTCATCCCGGTAGTACTAAGATGTATCATGACCTACGCCAGAGGTTCTGGTGGACTAGGATGAAGAGAGAAATTGCTCAGTATATTGCTAATTGCGACATTTGTCGTCGTATAAAAGCAGAGCATCAACGGCCTGCTGGCACCCTTCAACCATTAGCTATTCCTGAATGGAAATGGGATAAAATTGGTATGGATTTCATTAACGGTCTTCCCAGGACCAAGAGAGGGAATAATGCTATCTTCGTCGTTGTCGATCGTCTTTCCAAAGTAGCCCATTTCCTACCTGTTCGTGAGAGTATAACCACTAGTCAATTGGCAGACTTATACATCTCCCGGATAGTGTCTCTCCATGGTGTTCCTTTGGAAATTAATTCGGATCGAGGAAGTCTTTTCACCTCTCGATTTTGGGAAAGTTTCCAAAATGCTATGGGAACCCGTCTCTACTTTAGCACCGCTTTCCACCCTCGGTCGAGTGGTCAAGTGGAACGCGTCAACCAGATTCTAGAAGACATGCTTCGAGCCTCTGTTATCTCATTCGGAATGGATTGGGAGAAGTGCCTTCCATTTGCCGAATTCGCTTACAACAACAGCTATCAATCTAGCTTGGGTAAAGCCCCTTTTGAAGTTCTCTATGGACGACGGTGTCGAACACCCCTTAACTGGTCAGAGACCGGGGAAAGACAATTCTTTGGCCCGGATATGATTCAAGAAGCAGAAGAGCAAGTTCGCATCGTTCGTGAAAAGTTGAAAACAGCCCAATCCCGTCAAAAGAGTCAATATGACCGAAAACATAAGGCTATGACTTTCGAGGTTGACGAGAAGGCTTACCTTCGGGTTACCCCTCTGAAGGGAACCCATTGTTTCGGTATCAAAGGCAAATTGGCTCCTCGTTACATTGGACCTTTTCGCATTCTCGCCAAATGAGGAGAAGTTGCCTACCAGTTGGAACTACCTCCGCACCTCTCCAGAGTCCACGATGTCTTCCACGTTTCTCAACTCAGGCGTTGCTTCTCGGATCCTATCCGTGGAGTGGACCACGAAACGCTTGATCTCCAAGATAATCTTACATATCGAGAGTACCCCATTCGTATCCTCGATCAGGCCGAGTGTACCACTCGACGTCATAATATCAAGTTTCTCAAAGTTCAATGGTCGCACCATTCTGAGGATGAAGCAACTTGGGAAAGGGAGGATCGTCTTCGACTTGAGTATCCCGCCTTCTTTCCGGAGGAACCCAAATCTCGGGACGAGATTCTTTTGAGTGGGGGTGAGTTGTCACATCCTAGTTAGCCATGCATTAGAGTGTTGCATCATGTTTACTCTTTCATCAGAAACCTGAAATGGGGATGACAGAACCCCCAGTCCCCTCTGAAACCAGTTAGGGTTTACTAAAAAACTTTTTCAATGAACCTGAAATGCCCTTCCAAAATGCCCATCATTTTTGTCTTGGTTCAGAACCTCTGACAAAAGTGGTGCACATTTTCCTAGGCCATCCTAGGGTTTTTGATTTAAATCATAAGTATTTGAATTTGGGCATTTAAAATTATATAAAATATTTAAATGCTCAAATAACTCCAAACTAAAATGTTTCATGTTGGAAATAATCCAACTATGGACCAGGAGTAGTTTGGTGATTTTTGGAGCTGCCTAAGTATTTTATTTAATTCAACAAAGTTGCAGAAGTATTAAAAAAAACAGAAAACAGAAGAAATGGAAAAGGCTTACCTGTCGCCCAGCACCCGGCCCACCTGCCGGCCCAGCCCAGCACCACGCCAGCGAGCTGCTTGCCGGCCAGGCAGGCAGGCAGGTGCTCGACGGCGAGCACCGCATGGGTGCCACGCACCTGCTCGCCGCCTCGCCGCCACCCTCGCCCGGCTAACGCCATGAATCGGCCTCCCTCTCTCCCCCGAACCCCCCAGACACCCCCTCTCCTCTCCAGCTCCTCTCCCTCGCTCTCCCACGCCATGGCCGACGCCATCGCCGCCACCCCCTCGCCGTAGCCACGCCCTCCGTCAACCCCACACCATGCCGCCGTGTCCAGGAGCTTCGCCGCCGTCCACTTCATCGAGCTAGCCGAGCCCCGTGTGCTCGAGCGGCCCGAGACCACCGCACCGACCTCGCCCGAGCTCGCCGTCGCCGGAGATCCCCTTCAACGCCGTCGCCGCCTCAGCTCGTCCCCGACCCCGCTGGTGGCCTCTACGGGAGCGCTGTGAGCCTAGCTACCCCTCCGACCCTCTCTCTCTCATTCCCGAGCTATGTAGCCACCGCACGAAGATCACACGCACGCACCGCCGCGGATCTCGTCGCCGACGTGCTTCCGGCCATCCTCCAGTCAACCCGCGGTGTCCAACGCACTCACCACGCTGCGTTAGGCCCAACCGTGCACTCCCCGCAACTCACCGATCCCCCTAGCGACAAGTTCGACTTTGGCCGAACTCCGGTGGCCGCCAAAGTCGTCGCCGGTGCCAACTCCGGCCACCCCGACCCCGACGGACTCCACCAAGAGCTGCGGCTCGACCTCAGCTCCGCTCCGGTGCCCTCCGCGGCTCGTTTGGTTGCCGGAACGGCAAAAATCACTTCCGCCGCCGCGTCGGGCTCGCCGGCGGCTAAACGCCGGTGCAGCCGACCCGGGTTTGACCACGGGTGGGCCCTGGTTGACTCCCCTGAGTCAAGGACAGGTGGGGCCCAGCCCTGTTAATTAAACAGGTTTAGTTTTAATTAAACTTTAATTAAAATAATCACCCTGACATGCGGGACCCACTGTCAGGTTTGACCCGGACGTGTTCCGTTGACCTGCTGACGTCACACTGATGTCAGGCTGACGCAATAATTGATTTTCTAGAAATATTCTAATATAGGAAATTTCAGAATATAATTTAAACTTCAAAAATTCATAACTTTTATTCTGTAACTCCAAATCAGACAAATTATATATGAAAAATGATCAGAAAAATCCAATCTATCCATCTGTACTATTTTCATGCATGACTAAACAAGTTAACTTGATGTTTAATGCAGAACAAGGAAAAACACTTTAAAGGGCCATGTTTGAGTTTGAAATTTGAATCTTTGATTCAAATTGGTTCAAACCCTTCTGGTCTTAGTTGCATTAGCCCAACGCACTCATATTGCTATGTTTCATGCATGCATCATATTGTTGCACATTGTTTGGTGATGGTTGTATATCGGTGTTCTTGCGGTAGGATCTGCCCCCGAGGAGTACCGTGATTACCCTAACGAAGAACCGTATCAGTGCATCGAACCAGCAGGCAAGCAACCAACCATTTGATCATATCGATACAATCCCATGTTCTCGCTCCTGCTCTCATTTACTGCATTAAGACAACGCGTTTCAAATTGCTGTGTGCTACGGTAGTTGAACCCACTTCCTCTGCATGACCTGTCATTGCCACAGTAACTAGATGAAAACCCACTAGCATGTGTAGGAGTTGATTGAGCCATATGTATGTGTTGTTCCTACCTTGCTATGCCTGCTATGCTTAGAGTCGTGTCAGGTCTGGTTCATCTGGGTGATGGGCTAGAGTGAAATGATTATGTCGGTAATGAGAGTGGTGTGGTGAACACGATTTGGTAAAGGTATCGATGAGAGGCCATGTAGGAGTACATGGTGGGTTGTTTCATTGAAGCCGACCTTAAGCACTGAGATCTGTATGTGTGATTTAAGAATCAGCTACTACCATGCATTGGGCCCGAAACCAATGGACCCTCTCGGCTTCTTATTCAGCCTAGTTCTCCGTCCAGGAGTTGCAAGTAGTTTCTGGTGTTTGTAGCCTACTGGAGGCCGTGGACAGCGCTGGCCGTAGGGGTGGGCTGTGATGCGGTAGGTACGTGGCCGGGTGTACCGAATACCCGTTAGGTATCTCGGGAACCCTGTTCACATCGTTCGGGGCCGTATGGGAAACCTCGGCCGGACTCCCTGCGGATGGAACCTGGATAGGCGATAAACCTGGACTGGAGGCTTAGGTGATTAGGTAGGTCGTGGCCGACACCCACGTTGGGCTTCCGCTTGAAGGTTGCCGAGTACATCTCGTGTAAACGACGGTAAGTGGTGAGAGCGTGTATGAAGAAGTACACCCCTGCAGGGTTATCATGATCTATTTGAATAGGTGCGTCCGCGGTAAAGGACTACTTGGTTGCCTATACAATTCATAGACAAGTAAATGGAAACTACTAAAAGCCTCAAGATAAGTGTGAGTGCCGAGGATGGCTCTTCCGTAGGAAGACGGAGGTGGATCCTCGGTAGTGTATTGAATTGGTGAGTAGTGGACTCGTGTACGCAAAACCGTTTCAAATTGGAGCCTCATAGGTTAGCCTAGCCAAGAGTCAAAGCTTGCTTGCTGCAACAACTCCACCAACCCTTCTTGATAATGTGCATGTATATAGGATCTGATGTAAGTCTTGCTGAGTACCTTTGTACTCATGATGCTATAATTTACATTTTTACCGAAGACGCTGCAACCCCTTCTGATGGGTTCTACGTAGACGTTGACATCAATGAGTAGGCTAAAGGCCCAGGTGGTGATCCTGAGCTTGTGAAGGACCACGTAGTATAGCTAGGCTTTCCAAGCCTCTTTTATCTTTCTAGTTGTCTGTACTCAGACAAGTTACTTCCGCTGCTGGTTTGTATGACTGTATGACTTGAATGTTGGGTCGTGAGACCCGTACCTTGTGTATGTTATGTATGGTTCTCTAAGCCTTAAATAAAGTACTTGTGTCGTAGAGTCATGTTGTGATGCCTTGTTGTATTTGCACATATCGAGCATATTGTGTGTATGATTGAAATGCTTGGTATGTGTGGGATCTGACTATCTAGTTGTTTATCTTTAGTAGCCTCTCTTACCGGGAAATGTCTCCTAGTGTTACCGCTGAGCCATGGTAGCTTGCTACTGCTCTGGAACACTTAGGCTGGCCGGCATGTGTCCTTCTTCGTTCCGGTGTCTGTCCCTTCGGGGAAATGTCACGCATTGAGTACCGGAGTCCTGTTAGCCCGCTACAGCCCGGTTTACCAGAGTCCTGCTAGCCGAGTGCTACAGCCCGGACCCACTTGCTGATGACCGACACGTTCGAAGCTGGGTCATGGATGCCTGTCCCTGTAAGTCTGTGCCACTTTGGGTTTACGACTAGTCATGTCAGCCCGGGCTCCTTATCATATGGATGCTAGCGACACTATCATATACGTGAGCCAAAACGCGCAAACGTTCCCGGGCAAAGGTAAGGCGACACCCGTGGGGATACCGTGCGTGAGGCCGCAAAGTGATATGAGGTGTTACCGGCTAGATCGATGTGACATCGAGTCGGGGTCCTGACATCATGGAAAGAGATGATGCATACAAGAACAACACATCAAAGCAAGTTTAAATGAGGTCAGAAACAACATATAACAAATCCGGTAAGTCCCCATATGCAAATTTCGAAATTGGTCCAGAACTGAATACACATTATGTTCAGGTTGTTAAATAGCAAGTTAAAATGCACCAAGATAATCTGCCCGAAATTCTAGTCAAGTTACATATAAAGTTTATTTAATTCGGAGCTACAGCCTAGAAGATATGAGCAAAACAAGTTAAACATGGCATTGATGCAAAATGCATTCAAATATCAAGCAAACACTCTCAACACATGGATGCAACATGATAAGATGAAACTACATGCAAGAACAAGAAAGTTTCATATAGAACATGCTCAAAATGGAGCAACGGTGCAACACATACAGTCCAAACAAGATATAACAACAATCTGCCCAAAACAGCAAGTAGGCACTTTGGAAACATCAAAACAACATCCTACAGGAATCATATGAGCACAAACTTGACATGAACTTCATTTACAGATAAAAAACATCAAATATCAATAAGGATGAGGTTCATAGGCATCAAGATTAAACCAATATGATCAATGCAAAAAGGAACGTTATAACACATGAGCATATGCATGAGCAGAGTAAATATGATGTCAACTTGAGAGCAAGAAAGAGACAAGCTACAACAAATATACATAGAAACCAAGGGTGTGGCATCAAATTAAACATACGAAAGAGAAAATAACATCAGGGCATCATATACATATGGCTCGTGTATTAGTGGGAACCAACATGACAAGATTGAATGTTGAAACAGTTTCAGCAAGTGTAAACAACAACATTATAATAGCATGTTTACAAGCACGGAACAGAGGCATATGTTATCCAAAATTAACAAACATAGCATGTGAACAAAGTACTCATGGCATAATACAAAACATGTAATTGGAGCGTATCTAGAGTAGGCATGTATCAACTAATAACAAGCTCATAACAAGGCATCGTGATGCTAACAGAAATCTGGAACAACATATAGGCATGTTCATGGAAATGAAAACGTATGGTACGGGACATATATAGGGCATCAAAAGGCATGTAAAGATAGATCATAACATGGACACAAAATATGTCAAGTAAGCATCTCCATATTGTACATGGATAAACTGGTAGCATCAAGCAAACTTAGCAACATGATATGATAGAAACAGACTTGACAACACATTAACAACAAGTAGCACATTTCACAAGCTTTATGCACTCACTACAGGGCATATCAAAATACATGGATTGCACCACTGTAAATATGGCATGATCATTCTCCTAAAACATGTAAACATGATGCTCAAAATAAAATCAGACAAAAATATATAAAAACGACAAATAGGCAAGTTACAGCAGTTTTCAGCAGTTAACAGCAACATGCACTTTTGCAATAGAGATTAACATGTCAAGATGGACCCTAACATGAAAGAAAAGCACACCAGCTTGTAGAGCATGAGGAGAAGAACATGAGCATATCAAGATAAACACCATAGTATCAATAGGTATAAAGTTAGAGCACTTAGAAGATGCACACATGATGTTAACAAACAGCAGATTTCAGCAGTTTATATCACATAGCAGTTTTGCAATGAAGATTAAGGTATCAATATGAACAGTAACATGAATGAAGAAGTACACTAACATGAAGAGCATCACGAGACGAATATTTTGACATATCATACACGCAAAACAGAGCCACATCTACAAAGATACAACATGATGAACATGCATGCATGATGCTGAAATTCCATGGACGGCCGATTTTCAAAATAAAAACAGGGTGAGCGTTGGGTACTATAGTGCGCAACGGGCGGGATTTAGAGGTGCTCACCACATGGGCTCGGCCCATGTCGCAGAGAGGAGGCAGGCCGCCAGCTGGTCCGCGACGAGGCCCACGTGGCCGGCGCGCTGGGCCGGGGTGCGAGGAGGAACGGCTGCGCGTGCGCCCGCCCGCCCGCTTGGAAGAGGAAGGCCGCGCCGACGGTGGATTCCGGCGAGGCACCGTCGCTGCAGCAGGGAACAGGCGGGGATGGTGGCTCGGAACGGGCAGATCCGAGCATGGGGACCCCAGATCCGGCCTCGGGCGAGGGCAAGCGGGCCCCACATGGCCGGCGGCGAGGTTCCTCGGTGAGGCTATGGTTCCCATGGCTGACACACACACACACACACACACACACACACACACATAGAGAGAGAGAGAGAGATGAGAAGAAGAGGACCAAAGGGAGAGGAAGGAGGAATGGAGCCGTGGGGTTCTCATCTCCGGCGAGGTCCGGTCGTCCGATGGGGCTGAGGCGGCGGAGACGACGGCCGGCGGCGGGGTCGGGCAGTTATGGCGGCGGGGTGGCGTTGGGGAGCGAGGGCTCACTCGGGGAGGCGCGGGAACGAGCGCGGGGCGTGGAGGCGCGGGCTGAGGGGGGAGGCGAAGTGGGAGGCCTGTGAGTGGCTGCGGGAGGCGGGGTAGGCTATGTGGCGGTGCCCGGTTGGCCGGGGCGACGCCTCAGGTGGTTGCGCGGCCTCTGGGCCGCCAACAAGTGGCAGCGGCTGGTGGATTGGTGGAGAAAACAAGGAGGTTGGCGGCTAGAGGCAGGTGGTGGGGCTAGGCTGCCCCAAAATGGAGAGGGGGTGTCCATATATAGTAGGAGGGGCTATGATTGGGGGTTTTGGAGCGTTTCGGAGCCTCCAATCACGATCTGACAGATCCGATCGAGAGGGGAGTCTAGGAAGGGCTAGGAGGGGTTAGTGGGCTGTTTAGATGGGCCTTGGGTTGAGAACACAGAGAGGATGGCCGCCCGGCAATAGTTTCCAGAGACTGAAAACGCACGACGAATACACCGGCTATATCGCGGCCATATGTTTAACAGTTGGGCTATCAAACAGACTCTGAATGCGACGAAACTTGACAGGCGGTCTACCTACACTATAATAAGACCGCACGCCAACTTTCAATCCATTTTTAGAACCTTTTTAGGCCACTTCTAAAATAATATTTCGGAGGTGCCGCAGGCGCGTGGGAGTGTATCTGGGCTCAGAACGGGCAACGAAAAGAGCTGGGAGACCCGGATGGATGCATGTCTTTAAAAACATGCAGATGAAATGCAGATGATGACATGGAAAAGTGCAACATGCAAGCGAATGACATGGCAACGATGACGAATAACTAGAAAACATCTGGTGCATCGATCTCGGGGCGTTACACACAGGGTCGCCTCGGAGGTGCGACCTTCGTATTGGTGGCTGCCTCCGTCTTCCTTGTGGCCTTGGGATCCTTCTCCAAGGCATTGTCAATGCTCCTTAGCTTCTTGGTGGAGGCCATCATCGTACCTAGTGACACACTACACTCTTTCGTGAGGTAGCATGCAAGTTCCATCCATATCCATATCAATCTCGTAGTGGAGTGAGTTCACCTTGGTTTCCATGGCACATGCGCGAGCTCTTGACATGGTTCCACGTGGTGCCTGATGAGTTGTAGTAGAGTCCATGTGGATGACCGCAAGGATGCTCCGCATCAGTGACCTTGCAGAGTTGGATCCTGTGGACGAGTGTCGGGATTCCGTTCACGAGAAGCCCAATATTCATTGGCATTCGTCTCCATCACAGACTTGGCCTTTGATACATCTCCGTCGTATCTATAATTTTTGATTGTTTCATGCCAATATTCTAAAACTTTCATATACTTTTTGCAACATTTTATATTATTTTTGGAACTAACATATTGATCAGTGCCCGGTGCCAGTTCATGTTTGTTGCTTGATTTTTGTTTTGCAGAACATCCATATCGAACAAAGTCCAAATGCAATAGAAATTTACAAAGATTTACTTCAGAATATATGTGATTTTTGTTAAGAATAATCAACGCAAGATGGTGCCCAAGGGGGCCAAGAGGCACCTGGGTCCGTCCAGGGGGGTTGGGTGTGCCCAGGTGGCTTGTGGGTCCCTCGTAAGTCGGTTTCGTCCCTTCTTTCATTGCAATAAATATAATATCTAGAATAAAATCATGTTAAAATTTCAGCACAATCGGAGTTAGAGATCTCCAAGAATTTAAGAAATGGTGAAGGGCCAGAAAACATGAACCGAAATAGAAGAGAATAGAGGGAGAGAAAGAGAGATCCAATATCGGAGGGTATCCTGCCCTCCGGTAGCCATGGAGACCAAGCAAGAAGGAGGAGGAGAGGGGCTCCCTCCCCCTCTCTCTCCCGGTGGCGCTGGAGTGTCGCCGGAGCAATCATCGTGAAGGCAATCTACACCAACAACTTCGTTGTCAGCATGACCAACTCTCTCCACCTCTATGCAGCGGTATAACATCTCTATGCTCGCTGTAATTATGTAATTAAACCTGGTGATCAATGCTACATATTATTATCCAATGATGTGTTTCCATCCTATATATGATGTTTGAGTAGATTCATTTTGTCCTATGGGTTGATTGATGATCGTGACTGGTTTGAGTTCTACATTTTATTTTGGTTTTGTCCTATGGTGCCCTCCATGTCTCACAGCGTGTGGTATTATCGCTGTAGGGTGTTCCAATACATTCATGATTCGCGTATAGTGGATGGCATGACTGACGGAAGCACATACCTGAGTAAGGGGGTTGTTCCGTATGGGAGTAAAGAGGACTTGTTACTTAATGCTATGGTTGGGTTTTACCTTAATGATCTTTAGTAGTAGCGGATGCTTGCTAGAGTTCCAATCACAAGTGCATATGATCCAAGTACGTAAAGTATGTTAGCTCATGCCTCTCCCTCATATAAAATTGCAATAATGATTTCCGATCTAGTTATTGATTGCCTAGGGACAAAATCCTTTTCTTGTGTTACAAACAAGCTTTCTACCAAACAACTAACTTTTATTATGTTGCAAATTACTTCTAGTTTTATTTCCACTAGGTACTTCTAGTTACATACTAGTTCTAGGTAAAGCAAACATTAAGTGTGTGTAGAGTTGTAGTGGTGGTAAATAGAACTTGAAGAGAATATAAATTCTACCTTTAGCTCCTCGCTGGGTTCAACACTAATTTATCAAAAAAGCTACAATTGAACCCCGATACTTGTGGGTTATCAAGACCTTTTTCTGGCGCCGTTGTCGGGGAGCAATAGCGTGGGGTGAATATTCTCGTGTGTCCTTGTTTGTGTTATCACTAAGTGATATGTCTCCAACATATCTATAATCTTTTTATTGTTCCATGCTATTATAGAATCAATCTTGGATGTTTTATATTTAACTACAAACAATTATATATCCTTTTCTGGGACTAACCTATGAACTTAATGCCTAGTGCCAATTGTTGTTTTTTGCCTGTTTTTAGTTTTTCATAATATCGGTACCAGACGAACTCCAAATGCTATGAAACTTTTTGGAGATAATTTATGGACAGAAGAGACACTAGATGCTTCGGAAGAGGGCCAGAAGACGAAGGAGGTGGCCACGAGCCACCGGGGAGGGTCCAGGGGGTAGGCACATCCTGGTGCCTCGTGGGCCCACCTTTCCTCTATTTCACCTAATTCCGCCTATATAAATCTCTAAAATCGGGAAACCAACAGAGACCAGCCAAAATACTTTTTCGACCGCCGCAAGTACCTGTTCTCACAAGATCCCATCTAAATGCCTTTTTCGGCCCTCTGCCTGGGGGGTAATCAATCATGGAGGGGCTCTACAACAACCTTGTTGCCCTTCTGATGATGTCTGAGTAGTTTACCATAGACCTATGGGTCCATAGTTAGTATCTAGATGGCTTTCTCTCTCTCTCTCTCGCTCGCTCTCTCTCTCTCTCTCTCTCTTTCTCTCTCTCTCTGATATTCAATACAACGTTCTCCTTGATGTTCTTTGAATTCTTTGATATAATCACTTTTTTGCGGTGTGTTTGTTGGGATCCGATGAATTGTGAGTTTATGATCAGATTATTCATGAATATTATTTGAGTATTCTCTGAACTCCTTTATGCATGATTGTGGTAGCTTTTTATTTCTCCCCGATCTATTGATTTGGTTTGGCCAACTATATTGATTATTCTTGCAATGGGATAGGTGCTCTGTGATGGGCCCGATCTTGTGGTGCTCAATCCTAATGACACAAAGGGATATGACACGTATTTTTATTGTTGCATTTAAGGATAAAAAGATGGGGTTTATTGATGCATGAGTTTACTTTGTCTACATCATGTCATCTTGCTTAAGGCATTGCTATGTTCTTTATTAACTTAAACTCTATATGCATGCTGGATAGCGGTCGATGTGTGGAGTAATAGTAGTAGATGTAGGCAGGAGCCGGTCTACTTGTATTAGACGTGATGCCTATATACATGATCATTGTCATGGATATCATCATGATTATTCGCTTTTCAATCAATTGCCCAACAATAATTTGCTTACTCACTGTGTGATATTTTGTAGAGAGAAGCCTCTAGTGAAAGTTATGGCCCGTGGTTCTACTTCTATCATATATGAAAATCCAAAAATACCTTGCTGCAATTTTTTTTACTTATTCTATTTTGTGTTTTACCTCTCTATCTATCACTATGAAATTCAATCGTGCAAGTAATCGTCAAGGGATTGACAACCCCTTGTTCGCCTTGGGTGCAAGTATTTGTTATTTTGTGTGTAGACTTCTACCGAGGTGTTGCGTGATTCTCCTATGGATTGATAACCTTGGTTCTTAACTGAGGGAAATACTTATCTCTAGTGGACTGCATCATCCCCTCCTCTTTGCGGACATCCCAACGCAGCTCACAAGTAGCAGGAAGAATTTCTGGTGCCGTTGCCGGGGAGACAATATCAACATCTATCAAGTACCTATGCATAAACTTCCATCTCCTTGATCTACATTATTTTCTATCTGCCTCTCATTTTCATTCCCGCCTCCACCCACTTCCAAAAAGTTTTTATTAAAATACAAAAATATTTTCAGTCGTCCTTTTTGCTTGTTTGTTTGTTTGCTTGAACTTGCTATCATGGCTGATTATGGTATCGAAAAAATGAGGATGCTAAAACTCCCAAAATTGAAATTACTACCAATTTAGATGCTAAAACAATTGTGATGGGACATGCGAATATTATAGGAAGAAGTGTTATCCAAGAATTCTTTAATTGCACTGGAACTTTTGCTTGTGATGATGCTCCTATACTTAAAAAACAAAGAAATATGTTAAAGGTATGTCTGCGCTTGTTCTTAAACTTGAGAGAAGATTTATCTGTACCCATCCTACTTTGCAAAGATTGTTTTATGATTTGCCGGTTATAAAAAATCCTAGAGCTAAGAAGATAGCTACCCTTGTCCTCATGAATGAGTTTAATCACACAACGCGGGAAGCTAGAGAGGTCTTTGATTTTTACAGGATAAATCTTGAAAAATAACTGATAGAAGAGATTTTATACAGTAGTGTTATTTGTTGATATATTTAGTTCATGATGATCACACTTTCGATGAGAATACCAAAAAGGAGGTCCCTCCCTTAAACATAATCGAACAAGTTTTCAATGGTAATAATAAATAGTATTCTTGGATTGTAAAAAGGGAATAAAGAGGGATTCGAGGATGGTCAACTTAGTAACGCTAAAATACCCATGGATGATGTGTTCCATATTGTCTTTCAAAAACCTCTTGATGAGAACACATCCTTAGAAAATTATTTAAAATATAAAAACACTTGAAACTATGCATTATGTCTAGCTAGGAGCGTACAATAGCGCTAGTTGGGAGGCAACCCAATGGTTATCTTAATTTCCTTGTTTATTTTTCTGTTTTTGTGTGCACACAATTATGCTACTGTTATGGTTGTATTTTTGTGTTTAATTTGTGTTTGTACCAGGTAAATCCTTTGGGATGATTTGGGTGATGGTTGCTTTGATTTGTGCAAAAACAAAAACTTTTGCATCCAATAGCACAATTGTTGAGATTTTCTGGAGCGTGATAAAATTCTGAATTTCTACACATAATTTATATACAAATTTCCCATGCTTCCCTAATTTTTCAGAATTTTTGGAGTTACATAAGTATGGTAATTGTTTGAATTGCTACAGACTGTTCTGTTTTGAAATATTCTATTTTTTGTTGTGTTGTTCGCTTGTTTTAATGAATCTATGGAGTGTATCGAGGGGTATAAGCCATGGTGAAGTTAGAATGCAGTAGGTATAATGCAATAATAAAATATGAATGGGTTTGAACCAGTACCTAAAGTAGTGATTTTCTTTATTATACTAACGGATCTCATGATGGTTTTCTTGAGTTTTGTATGCTGAAGTTTTGAAGTTTTGAGTGAAATCACGATGGATGAAGGAATAAGGAGTGGCAAGAGCCTAAGCTTCGGGATGCCCGAGCCACCCCCAAGGTAATATTCAAGGAATCCCAAGCAACTAAGCTTGGGGATGCCCCGGAAGGCATCACCTCTTTCTTCTACCGACCATTGGTAATATTACTTGGAGCTATATTTTTATTCGTCACATGATATGAGTTTTCCTTGGAGTGTCGTGTATTATATGAGTCTTTGCTTTTTTGCTTTTTAGTTTGTCACAATCATCTTTGCTGGACATACCTATTTGAGAGGGACACACATTTTTCATGATTTGTTATAATACTCAATGTGCTTCACCTATATCTTTTGAGCTAGGCAGTTGCTCTAGTGCTTCACTTATACCTTTTTTAGCACGGCGGTGATTATATTTTGAAGAAGTATTTTCACTTTATGATTCACTTATATCTTTTTGAGACTTGATAAATAGTAATTGTAATTTGCACAAGATATGAATTTGGTCCAAGTGTGATGAATATTCAAGAAGGCTATAATAAAAACTTTCATGTAGATCATTGGATATGATAAGTTTGATTCCTTGCAATAGTTTTGCAATATGGGGATGATAATATGTGAGTAATGCTAGTGTGTAATTGTGATTTAGTAAGAATATTGGTGTTAAGTTTTGTGATTCCCTATGCATGCACGTAAAGTCAATAGTTATGCAACGAAGTTATATCCTACTTATGGTGCATTATTCAGTGTTAGTTATTCTCAATGCATGTTTATGACCATTTTCGTTTTCTGGTTGGTTGCTCTCAATCTATTTGGTAGCCTTCATTTGTATTAAGCGGGAATGCTGCTTGTGCATCCAATTCCTTATATCCAAAGTTATGCCAAATGAGTCCCCTCTATATCTACCTATATGCGGTATTTACATGTCATTCCAAGTCAATTTGCATGTGCCAGCTCTAATCATTCAAAATAATCCATTTTGTATGCCCGTACCACTGATGAAGAGATAGGGGGTGGTCAATATATTTCATACTAGATGGGTTATTCTCAATATGAGTATTTATTCTCTTGTCATTGCACAAGAAAATGGCCGGTAATAGGGATGCCCAGTCCTGAAATAATAATAATAATACTAATAATAATAATAATAATAATAATAATAAATTCCATGGAAATTTGGAAGGCACCCGTGGATACGAATAGCCATGGATTGTGAAAGAATGGTGGAAAGTAAATGAACTTTTTTTCTGTTTGGGAACCACCTATAATGTGTCTAGCATGGGAGATATTGGAAACTTTCAGTCGTGATGTTGATAGGAAAAGCATGGCTCTCAAAAATAATTTTATCTCTATTTTAAACTTTGAGATCTAGCACCTCCGCAAATATCTGCTTCCCTCTGTGAAGGGCCTATCTATTTTACTTTTATGCATTTTTATTTTTATTTTGAGTCTCCATATTCTCTTATAAAGCACCAACTGGAGAGCACTATTGTCATACTTGTGCATTTGGTGCAGTTAATATTGAGTGTGTTTCATGAATGGGTCAATGATTGAACATGATGGGTTAGGGGTAACTTACTTTAGCATTGATATTTTGAAAGACATGGTTTCTTGTTACTATGCTTGAGTATTTACATCATCATGTCAAGCTATAGACTATTGCTTTGAAGCACCTGAATCCAAATATCCATCCCACAAAACAAAAAAATTATATGATGAATATGATTGGTATCATTCCACATCAAAAAAATTGTTTTTTATCATTTACCTACTCGAGGACGAGCAGGAATTAAGATTGGGGATGCTTGATACGCCTCCAATGTATCAATAATTTTGTATTGTTACATGCTATTATAGTATCGATCTTGGATGTTTCATATGCAATTGCAAGCAGTTATATATCGTTTTTTGGCACTAACCTATTAACTTAGTGCCCAGTGCGAGTCGATGTTGTCTTGCCTGTTTTTGGTTTTTTAGAATATCAGTCCCAAACGAAGTCCAAATGCCATGAAACTTCTAGGAGATTTTTTCTGGACAAAATAGACACTAGAAGCTTTGGGAGAGGGCCAGAAGATGAAGGAGGTGGCCACGAGCCAGTAGGGCACGCCCAGGGGGGTAGGCGCCCCCTAGTGCCTCATGGGCCCACCTTTGCTCCATTTGGACCTAATTCTGCCTCTATAAATTAACTAAGATCGGGAAACCAACAAAGAGCCAGCCAAAATACTTTTTTCGCCGCCGCAAGTTCTTGTTCTCATGAGATCCCATCTAGAGGCCTTTTTCGGCACTCTGCTGGAGGGGGAATCAATCACAGAGGGGCTCTACAACAATCTTGTTTCCCTTCTGATGATGTGTGAGTAGATTACCACAGACCTATGGGTCCACCATTAGTATCTAGATGGCTTTCTCTCTCTCTTTGATCTTCAATACAGTGTTCTCTCGATGTTCTTGGAGTTCTATTCGATGTAATCACTTTTTGCGGTGTGTTTCTTGGGATCCGATGAATTCTGAGTTTATGATCAGATTATCCTTGAATATTATTTGGATCTTCTCTAAACTCTTTTATGCATGATTATTATAGCTTTTTATTTCTCTCCAATCTATTGATTTGATTTGGCCAACTATATTGTTTTTTGTTGCAATGGGAGAGGTGCTTTGTGATGGGTTTGATCTTGTGGTGCTCAATCCCAGTGACAGAAAGGGACAAGACACGTATGTGTATCGGTTTCGTTAAGAATAAAAAGATGGGGTTTATTCATGCATGAGTTTACTTTGTCTACATCAAGTCATCTTGCTTAATATGTTACTCCATTCTTTATGAACTTTATACTATAGATGCATGCTGGATAGCGGTCGATGTATGGAGTAAAATTAGTACTTGCAGGCAGGAGTCGGTCTACTTGTCTTGGACGTGATGCCTATATGCATGATCATTGCCTTGGATATCGTCATGATTATTCAATTTTCTATCAATTGCCCAATAGTAATTTATTTACCCACTGTATGCTATATTAAAGAGAGAAGCCTCTAGTGAAAACTATGGCCCCCAATCTACTTTTATCATATATTAAAATCCAAATATACCTTGCTGCTATTTTTCTTTACATATTTTTTTGTGTTTTATCTATCTATCTGTCACTGCAAAATTTAATCTTGCAAGTAATCATCAAGGGATTGACAACCCCCTTGTTCACGTTGGTTGCAAGTATTTGTTATTTTGTGTGCAGGTACTACTAAAGAGGTGTTGCATGATTCTCCTACTGGATTGATAACCTTGATTCTTAACCGAGGGAAATAATTATCTCTACTATACTGCATCATCCCCTCCTCTTCGAGGAAATCCCAACGAATCTCAGAAGTAGCACTAAGTAGTTTTTATTGTGTGCTTTTATTTTCTTCTTAATTATGGGTAGGAAATGAAAAATACCAAAAAATAGTTGTACCTGCTAAGCCAATGGTTCAAGAACCACCCAGAATCTATCATAATGCTCAAGCTTTCTACTTGGATCATCATCAGTCCCTTTGTGCTTGTCGGCATTCTGGATATGGGGGTACCCCGACTTGCCTGCCTGCGGCCCACTGCATGGCTCCATTGACGGCCTGGTATGGCCCAGGTTCAACATCGACAACTCAAGACCCTCGTGAGGAAGGCCACGCCAAGACCTCCAAGGAGCTCGGCCTACGCAGGCTGGCTCTTGAGGAGCAGACACTTCTATGCAAGGTGCACCTCACGAGGCTCAGCTGACGTGAGCCATGATGATCAAGGTCAGGCGGGCGCTAGCGGGCGTAGAGTACCAGTTTCCTCTTTGGTGCAAAGGAGGCAAGCAGCAGGCCCAGAGTCCCGAGGAATTAGCCAAAGGTTTCTATTCTAGTGCAACAAGACCAAGACTGCCAGAACGACGGGATGCAGGTCATCGCCGAGCCCACCACGGTGTCACGACCAGAGGCTTTTGCAGGTGAAGACCACTTTAGACAGGATAGGATGTACTTCTTGTTCCCCTTGAAATCTGGCCATTGTGGGATCCCTTCCAGCCAACATTTGCGAAGATGACCAAGGCAACTATAAATAGGACTTAGCCACCACCATAGAAGGTGAGATCAATCCGAACGAAGCGAAGCCATTCCTCCTTCACGAGCTCTCTTGACCTCAAGAACACCTCACCTCCTAAGGCCGTTCATCCACTATACCAGTTCATCCTCTGCCCCTCGAGGCAATCCACCACAAAGCTAGAGTAGGGTATTACACCAGCAAGGTGGCCCAAACCAGGATAAACTGTTGTGTTTCTTTGTCCCTTTGAGCTCAACGCACTAGGCTGTGAGGATCGTGAGTAGGCAGGCTGGGTAGGTTGAGATCTCCGAACGCACCACAGAGTTCGAACCTATCAAGGGTTTGTGGAACACGAAATCCGACATTTGGCGCGCAGGTAGGGGTGCATCGGATCTTCTCTTGCGTCGATCAATCCACCACTACTCTGACGCTTCCATGGTTGATTTACATCGGGCTCGAGCTGAGCGTCTGGCCGCGGTTGGTGCCCGTGTCGCTAAGATGGCACCGGAGGGCGACAGTTGTCCTTGTCGTCCTCTGTCGCCGGTGACAAACGCCGCCACGGGACCTGCTGTCCATGAGCAGCAAGCTTCATCGCTGCACCCCTCCATGCGCCGCGATGAGCACACGGCAACTCCTTCGCTGACTCCGGCCGCTTCATCCTCCCACACGCGCCGCGGCCCGGAGAATGCACAAGCTGCTCTGCTAATGGCGCGGGAGCACCTTCGCTACCACCCAGTTGATGACTTCTATGAGGAGTGGCTCAAAGCATCACGGAGCTCGTCAGCGCCGCCGGAGACTCTGTTGCACCGGCCCGTTCACTGCCTCAGCAGCCGCCTGCTGTGGGCGACGTGGCACACGGGGCACCACCACCACCTCTAGTCTAGGGCGCCATCTTCGAACCAAGGCGGGCGGCACCACGGCACGACCCGCGGTGTCAGGCACCTGTGCGTGAAGAAGCAAACTGTCAAATGGTGTAGCGGCCCCAAGAAGATGCACGTGCGCTCCCAGCACCTCCACGTCAAGACCGAGTGCCGCTTGTGGTGATGGCGGTGCGCGAGCACCTAGACCAGGCTCCACCTCCCCGACGGGCTCCGGTGACCACATAAGGCTGTCGCGCGTTCACTCCAGAGCTGCACAACATCGTCTCGTCGGGCAAGTTCAAGCCTGACCGGCCCCTACGCTATGACGACACCACCAACCCCGCCGAGTTCCTGCAGCTCTACGAACGGAGCATCGAGGTGGCCAGCGGCGACGAGAAGATCATGGCAAACTAGTTCCCCATGGACCTCAAGGATGGCCCACGCTCATGGCTCTTGAACCTCCCCGTGGAGTCTTCTCCTCCTGGGATGAGATGCACGACCGCTTCATCGCCAACTTCCAGGGCACACGCGACCGCCCGCCGACCGTGGGTGACCTACGATGCATCAAGTAGCAGCCAGGAGAGACCCTGCAGAAGTACATCCAGCGCTTCAACAACGTTCGTCTCAAGATCTCCAAAGTGTCAGACGAGGCCATCATCTCAGCGTTTGCTGATGGCGTCTGCGACATCAAGATGAAGGAGGAGCTTGCCATACATGAAGACCTCTGCAGAGCCCTGGAGATGTTCCACATGGTGAACAAATGCGAGAAGGCTGAGGAGGGATGCCTCTCCCTCCTTGAGCTCCGTGACGCTGACCCAGAAGAAAAGAAGGCCAAGGCCAAGGACGTGAAGCCCAAGGGGCCGGCTATGCTTGCAGCCACAAAGGAGATGAAGCGTGGCTACGATCACCCTGAGTCAGCCAAGAGCAGCCGTCCGTTCTGCATCTTTCACAACATGCACAACCACAACACCAACGACTACCAAGAGCTCAGGGCCCTCCGCAACGGGCGCCTTGGTCGACGCCCCGAGCGCAACGGTCGAGGCTACGATCGTGGAGGTGGACGTGGTTGAGGATGCTGGGACGGCCGCGACCATCGGCAGGAGTGGCGTGACCAGCCTCGGGAGGACCGTTGGCAGGGCCAGCCTCGCGAGGGCGCCTGTAGGGACAAGCCTCGCGAGGATCTGCCTCAGGGCAACGCCGGTCTTTCTCTGCTGCCTCCACAGCTAAGAAGGAATGAAGATCACCACCAGGACGAGGGGGCTGGGGGCTTCTAGGAGCCTCGTGCCATTGCCTGCATCTTGGGAGGCTCCCAGGCCCCGGCCTCTCACCGCGTAATCAAGCAGTTCGCACGTGAGGTGAACGCAGCGCTCCCCAAGCTTGAGGCAAGACGCCCACTCAGGTGGTCCAAGTACGCCATCACCTTCAACTCCTCCGACCAGCTCAAGTGCGTGGCCATAGTAGGCGCACTCCCAATGCTCTGCTCGCCCATCATCAGCAACATGCTCATTACCAAGACCCTCATTGATGGCGGAGCAGGGCTCAATGTTCTCTCCGTCCAGACATTCAACAGGCTCCATGTGCCATACCACCAGCTTCAGCCTACCAAGCCCTTCTCAGGAGTGTCCAACGGCTCCATGCATCTGATAGGGCAAGTCCACCTCCCTATCACCTTTGGCAAGCGCGACAACTACCACACCGAGCTCATCGACTTCGACGTCGCCGACATTCGCCTGCCGTACAACGCCATCCTCGGGTACCCAGCATTGGCCAAGTTCATGGCAGCAACGCACCACAACTACAACGTCCTCAAGATGCCAGGGAGCAACAAAGTCATCATGGTCACCTACGAGGAAAAGGACGTGGTGTGCTCTCTTGAGCATGCCTACCAAGTTGCAACGGTCGAGAACCCTAAAGACAAGGGTGATGTCCTCCCTCCCGAGGTTGCCCCCAAGACAAAGAAGTTGCAGCTGGGCCAGGGATCTCATGAGGAGGCATCGCCCGACAGTATCATGTTGAGCCTCGCATCCTTGGATGGGGTGCCTTCACCTATCGCATAGGAAGGCGCGCCTCGAGCCCCTCTGATGTTGGGCTCGGGGGCTCTCCTTTGGAGGGCTCAGACCTGGCCAACGTCACGAGGGAGGCGCTCAGGCACCAAGTGGAGGTGTGCTTCAGCGCAAGCTTCCCTGGAAAAGGCATAGGGCGTGAGGCGCCAGGTGCTCAGGATTTCATCAGCAAGGCAGTCAAGGAGATCCAGGAGCACGAGGGCTCTTTGGGGCGATCGCCGCCCACTGTCGGGTGCGGTTCCTTGCCCTGGAGAGGGTGAGGAGCTCTGCGTCTACATCGACATCCCAGGGCTCAACAGGGCCGCGTCTCGGCAGCTCTTCTGGACGTCCCGTATTGGCCGATGCGAGGGTCCCCCTCACGGCTATGTTCACATGCTCTTTTGCCTACCGAACGCGACCCTTGCATTTCAGTGCCGCATGCGGGACGTCCTAACGGCTTGGGATACTAGGCACTAGGCGATCCTAGTGGAGATGGAGATAGATCCTGAGGAGCCCACCAGGGCCCCAGAGCCTCCCAAGGCTCAGGGCCAAGGCGGCTCATAAGGAACGGCTTCAGCAATGGGCATCTTCTGCTTCCCCGACATCTCTTCAGCAACGATGACAAGTGACATCTTTTGGTTCGTTCTGTTTGGGGCGCCCCTCGGGCTGCACTATCCCCAAGTTGCGTGGGTCTGTCCCTGCGACATGTATCCCTTTTGCATCTATCAGAACTAGTTTACCGTCCCCTATGAGTTGCCTCACAATTATCAATTGCCTGACCGGTCCTTCATCGCCAAAAACGTCTCAAGCCCTCGCGAGCCCACCCACGAAGGCCTCAAGATTAAAGACTCGCATGACGTGTGTGCTCGGGTCCGTCCATGTAGCATCGCTAAACCCAAGAGGCTAAGCTCTGGCTCACGGGCCAGCTCCCATGTAAGTCACCTCCCGTGGCCCTTGGTGCCTTGTTCTCGTATGAGCTAATCGCGGGCGAATGAGTGAGGGCGCGCGAATTGTAGCCTCGTCACCATGGGAGCTGCGCGCCCGTTGTTTTTCTTCAGGACCTTTTCATGATAAGACTGGGCTCGGCGTTTGTACTCGGGTCTGTCCCTGCAGCTTCGATAAACCCAATGGCTAAGCTTTGTCTGGCGGGCCGGCCCCATTCACGTCACCTCCTGTGGTCGTTGGTGTCTGTCCTTCTCATGCAATAACTTCAGGAGACTCATTCGGTGCAGGTTGCACCAGAATGTAAATCTTTGGTTGTTTTCTCGAGACTTCGCACCTGTGGCTTGCCTCCCTTGCACCGAAGAGTAAACTAGCACTCTGCGCCCGCTGGCGCCCGCCTGGCCTTGGTCGTCATAGCTCACGTCAGCTGACCCTCGTGAGGTGCAACTTGCATAGAACTCTCCGCCCCTCGGGAGCCATCCTGAGGAAGCCGATCCCCTTGGGGGTCTTGGTGTCATCCACCTCGTGAGGCTTGACCAATCGCGTGGGTCTAGGTTCGTTGATGCTGAAGCTGGGCCGTACCAGGCCTTCGAAGGAGCCACGCGATGGGCCGCACGAAGGCAAGTTTGGATACCTCCATATCCAGAACGCCGACAGTAGCCCCCGGGCCGAAGGCGCACTCGGACTTGGCTTCTAGGCAAGTGCGGAGCGCCGCGGGCCCTAACCGCCTGCAGCCTTGATGATGCATGGCGATTGATGGGATGTGGGTGTCTCCACTTCCCCATAGTGTCTTGATATCCACCGGACCTGGTGGTCTCCCATTGCCATAGCAGCTCGCCCTTGCAGGTTGCCACGTTTCATCTTCATTTCTTCTATTCCCAGTCTTGTAGCTCCGCACGTAGATCCGGCGTCAGCGCCTCGCCCCCTTGCAAGTTTTTGTCATGGACCCGCAGCAGAGGAGGTAGAAGGAGAAGCCGCGCGCCCCAGCCGGGGCCCTGCCGACCTTGGAGCCAGCTCTTGAGCGGTCGACGGTGACCAATTAGGAAGGGCTAGACAAGGTCTGCCTTGCCCTTGCAGCCGATTCAACCGAGTGGAAGGCGGTGGCCATCCGTCCTGCATCTTGGCTTGCGGGTGACATGAGCGCCACATAGATCCCCATCTTTCTCCATGCACTCTTCGCGGGTCTGATTCTCCCCTTCTCTCCCTTCTTCAATGCCATAATTTTGCATTACCAGATCCACTTGTTGCATCTGGATCCCCGCTCCATCATTCTCCTTGCCGTCTTCGCCTTGCTTTGCGAGCCCATGGTCGGCATTGCTCCTTCTGTGGCCCAGTTTCGCCATTTCTTCTTGCTCTAGCTGGTAGATGCTCGCCAATGCTCGGGTTGCGTGAACTTTGAAGCTGTGACCGCGACCGCAAGCTCAGGGATCGATTTTGAGCTTTCGCCTGCCGTGAAGGGGTTCCGGAAGAAGTGGCTGCTTATGGATGCCGGCACGTGCAGCCCCCAACTCCTGACTCCTTGGGCACCGGCCATGCCCAGCTCCAGTTGGGGGCATGTGAAGCTCTCCGACTGGCCCTTACTTGCATCTGGAAGAGGTTGGCGATGATGCATATGCTGGAGGTGACGACACCGATGGTGGTGAAGGAATTCGTAAGGCAGCGTGTCGCTCCTCTCCATCGCCATTCTCGCCCGATGTGGGACCTTGCAGGCGTCGAGGATCCCATGAGGCTGCAGAGGCCATCATTGCCCTTTGAGATCTTGAGCATGGTGCTTGAGCTCTTGACGGGCGAATCTAAGCCCGCCGACCTCCTAGGAGATGGCTGCCTCCTCTATCAATTCTCGAACAAGACGGTCTTTGTGGGAAAAATGCCCCTATTCGATGAGTGGGGGTTATGTCTGGAGGGCCTCGAGGGGCCTCGTGAGAACCCCGTCCTCGTGGTTCCCCTGCTGCTTGATCCTGGTGCACGTGCCCCAAGTGTGGAAGCAGGGGGACGCCCGCAAGCAGCAGTTGCTGAAGGTTCCTTCGGAGACCTGGCGCCGCTGGTGGCCCAGGAGACTGGGACTCCCGAGACTCAGAATGGGGCCGTCGTGGGGTTGGTGCAATCCTGCACTCCGGAGGTCGAGGCTCCTGACACTCGGGGTGATGGCTTTGAGGTGGCTGCTTATGGCGAGGTGCCCACTGACGGCTCCGGAGCCGTCGTCTAGAAGACCCCTCCAGGCGCTCTCGCTCGTGAGGCCTCTGCCCCGGGTGCCTCGCCGAGCACTCCTCCTCCCGAGGGTCACACGTCGGGGCCCAGGCGGCCCCGCCTGAGCCTTGAATCACTCCTGAAGAGGAGGGGATCTCTGTGCCGCAGCAGCGGCACCCGCCGACCGCTGAAGCTAAGGAGATATGTGCCTGCAGACAAGTAAGTACCTTCATGCTTGATTCCTTGCGCGCCGTGCTCTCTCCTGACCAGGGCCTTGCAGGGTTCCCGTAACGACGAGACCTTAGGAGGCGAGTGCTTTCAAGGATCCTAGCTTAATGTCAGCACACAGCCCCCCATGCACTGGCTCTGCCCAGGCCACGAGGCCGACTCTAACCGCCGGGGTGCCACAAGGGGGGCTCGGCTCCGAGCTTCCTGCTTCCTTTCTCCGCGGCCCAGCCTGTAGGACGAAGACGCACCGACAATCCTTCCTCTGGTAATTGCCGGCAATCCGACGCCTCTTGGTCGACCTTTGTCTTCAGGTTGCGGGGCTACACCGGCCAGCCCCCAGCTGGGGGCAGGCGAGACGTCCCACGCCCCCTCGGGGCCTCTGGGGCTGCAGAAGGCCTTGGCGATGCGCTGGCGCTTGCACGCGGGCGCAGTGTCGTCCGCTTCGATCTCTTCGGTGAGGCAACACATGTGATGGTCCAGCCTGGTGGAGAGCTTGCTAATGTCGACGCCACACTCCAGACGAAGGGCCGCCACTTGGCGCATCAGTGGCAGCAGCTGAAGGTTTCCATCAATCTCGGGAAACTTCAGCTTGACCAAGTCGACGCGCTTGCGGTGGCCTTACTTGCAACTTCTCGCGAGGCTTGCGTCCGTGCCATGGAGGAGGCCGAAGCCGCTAACCGCTGTTGCGAGGCGGCAGAGGAGCGGGAGTGGGAGCATCTATGTTCACATGCGGCCCTTAAGCGGGAAGTTGAGGAGCAGCGCGCCCTCCTGGCCTCTTCACCAGGCGAAGCGACTCTTGCCGAGGCGGAGTTCCTGAGGCGCCATGATGACCTGCCGTTGGAGGCCACAGAGCACAGCATGGCGTTGGAGAGGTTGGACGTGAGGGAGTGCTAGGCTGCTGCAGCTAAGGATGCCATCACCGCCCGAGAAGCCCAGGTCCAGCTGGAGGTGGTGGAGAGTGTGGCGAAGGCGCGTGTGTTGATCTGGCTGAGGGGCACCACCTGGATCTGGAGCTTCTCAAGGATGAGCTTGAGGACAGGACCGCCGCCCTGAAGGAGAATCTGGAATCCGCAGAGCACCGTGAGAATGCCGCCCGAGAAGATCTGACCTCTTCCGAATCTGCCTTGACTTCTGCCCGCGCCGAGATGTCCTCCCTTCTGCAGCAAGTCAAGGACACCGCATCCCTCCTGGAGAGGGCTGCAAATGAAAAGAGTGGCCGCCTGACGCTGGAATGCAAGCACGACTCTATGATCCAGGATCTGCGCGTCAGGGATAATTGTGCCTTGGGCGCCATCTGCAACGAGAGCGCTCCTCACCCGCATGAGAGTGACTACGCCAGCCATCTCAACTTCTTCACCGATGTTTGACCCGCTTGGAGGGTCAGGCCGCGAAGGCTCTCAAGCTTGTTGAGGAGAGGACCCGGGGCCTCCTCGGGTGCGCGCTCTCGCATGTCTTCAGCAACCACCTGAACCGCGATTCCCATTTTGACCTCAACGTTGTGCTAGCACCCGTGCCCACGGCTCCCCAGGACAAGCTCATCAGGTGGGTGGATAACCATGTGAATGCCTTGGTGGAGGAGCTGGCTTCTGAGGATGACATGGCCGTGCTCATGGCTGGAGCGAGCGGCACGGGAAGTGGTGATGAGGAGGATAGCCGCCATGGCTCGGGCAGCACGAGCAGCCCAGATGAAGATGACGAAGGGGGCGCACACAGCTAGACCTATACTCCTGTTCGCTTTAACCTGCATGACCAAACTTGAAAGTTCCCTTGTAGCATTTTCAAAACGGGGGGCCCCTTGTGATGTATATAATTGTGAAATGCCTTGAAATGATGGCACGGAGCGACCCCCAGGTCCGCAACCTTGGGCGGAATGGTGGTTATGACTTATCTTTGGCTCCGCGGGTCTCGAGCGAGCCCCGATACTGCAGGAACATTCGTCCTACCAAGGCGTGCCCGCTGCGGGCTAGTGAGGGTCCAACTCTCGCGAGGAGCCTGTTGAACTGTCCTGGAGTGCTTCGCGGGGAGCCAACTGCCGGATTGCGGTGAGGTGGGCGCGCGTGGCGGCTGCACCCTTGAGCCCCCGAGGAGGAAAGAGATCAATCCTGACGTGCGCGTACCGCACCCAGCCCCCGCTGGCGAGGCGCTCAGGGGAAGGGCTATAGGGATGAGCTCCGGAAAAACGCAAGACCAAAAAGCAAGAGAGAGATGCAAGACAAGAACCCCCCCCCATTGTTTTATAAACGCATGAGAACCAAGTTCATTCCAAGAAGCCGGTGAATGAGTACAAAAAAGGAGCAAAAGCTAATGGCCGCATCCGGCGCCTAGCTAGTCTTCAAGTCTTTTGAGGTGGTGCACACGAGTCCACATATTCACCATATCAATACACCACTATGGATCCGCTCCCGTCTACCCATGAGAAGGCCATCCATAGCACTCATGCTTATCTTGCGCATTTTAGAGTATCCACTTTCACTTGTCTATGAGCCTAACTAGCCACATAGCCCCTCACCCCTTGGTCTCGTCCTTGTGTTCTCGATGACCCAACGGCGGCTAAGGTACGCGCAGGGTCGGGCCTTGCCGACACAGAACACCAAGGCCTAACTCTCGTCCTCCCCTTTTTTCCAAGCCGTTCATACATCAAGGGGGATTCCTGAGCATCGCGTCTCAGGAGCCTAACTGGCCATGTTGGCCCCCACCCCTTGTTCTCGTCCTGGTGATCCAGACGACCCAATGGCGGCTGAGGTATGCGTGGGGCCGGGTCCTGCCGACGCAGAACACCAAGGCTTCCACTCGCACCTCCTTTTCTAAGGTGTTCACCTTTCAAGGGGGACTCCTAAGCATCGCGTCTCAGGAGCCTAACTGGCCACGTAGCCCCTCACCCCCTGGCGTCGTCCTGGCAATCTAGACGACCCGGAGGTGGCTGAGGTACACGCAGGGTCGGGCCCTGCCGATGCAGAACGCCAAGGAAACGGAAAAAGAGATCGCGAAACCATAAACTAATTATTACAAAACACATTGTTCCAAGAATAAGTTCTAATGCCTCCATGAGGCATGGTACATTTCATAGAATAAAACCATGAAGGAGCACCACCACCAAGCCACCTCTTCAGCCTTGGCCACCGCCGTTGCCCGCCTACGAAGTCCCGTCGTCGACGACGTCGTCGTCGCCCTTGCCCTTGGCTCCAGCTGTAGGACCAACGGCGAGAAACTTGTCCAGCAGGGCCTCCACCGGACCCCGCACGGCGTCAGCAGCAGTGTCGCAAGAGTCAGGGTCCACGGGCTTGAGCAAGGCGGCAGAGTCGAAGCTGGCGTCCCAGAGATAAAGGTGGCTGAAGGCGCGCGTCAGGGCCGAGGAAGAGAGTATGCGAGCCTCACCTGCCACCATGGAGCCAAACCCTGCGACAACGTCCTCGAGCGCCTCAACGAGCTCGGGGAGCAGAGCGGCGGGGCTCTCCTTCGTGGTCACTGCTTGCCCTTGGGGATCACTCCCACAGAGTTCCTGCCGCGCCTTGCGGAACCTCGCCTCGACGGAGACGAAGGCGCCGCACTCCATGGTCGCCGCATTCTCGGCCTCGTCAAGAGAAGCCTGGGCCGCCTCCGCCTCCTCCTTCAACTTCTCCAAGAGGCTGCACTCCATGGCCTATTCCTGGGCTGCCCGCTTCAGCTTAGCGTCCCGATCAACGACGGCAGCCTCCAGGGCCTTCAGCTTCACCTCTTGCTCCTTGAGCTGACTGGCCTGGGTGGCCTGCTGATCCTGAAGGGCCTTCAGCTCAGCCTCCGCTGCATAGCACCGCTCCTAGGCGTCCTTGGCCTCCTTCAGCACCTTGTCACGATCGGTAGTGGCTACGCCAGCCACCTTTCAGCTTGACCCCAGGCTGCCCGGAAAGATGCATGAGCCAGAAGCCACCCTAAGACCATCTCTAGGCACCCTGACGCCATGCGCCAGTCCGAACCTCGAAGATCACCCAGGAGTTGGTCCAGCGTGGATCGGGCCTCTTTCAGGGCCCTGGAGGCGGCAGAAACACCATGGCCAGACAGCATGGTGGCTGGAAGAAGAAGTGCTCTGCGCTCCAAGACTGGTGGAGCTGCGGCAGCAGGAAGGACAAGGGGCTCCGTAGGCCTTGCGTCCTTAGCAGTCACGTCGGGGATGGGTGCCGCCAGGGGCAATCCTGCGGTGGAAGCCGATTCCTCCTGAGGCTGGGCCTCCGATCTTCGAGAGGACGGCACCAATGCTGAAGTCACAGGAGTCGCTGCGCCCCTTTGGCCGAAGTCGTGGTAGCCGCTGCAACGCGCTCAACCTCAGCGGCCTTAGAACCCCCCTTCTTCTTCTTCGCCACCGATTGTGGCCTGACATCAAATCAAGATACTAAGCATTGCATCGAGATCTAAGAGCATGGCCAAGAGGGAACACTTACTGGTTTGTGGCAACGTAGCTCCTCTTCAGGCTCGGCAGCGCAGGCTTCACGGCGAGGCCGAAGCTGCATATATTCTTGGGATCAGGCGAGCACGCGATCGGCACCGCGCAGGTTGGCAACGGCAAAGGAGGAGTGCTGACCGGGGGAACCAGCGCCGACCTGCCCTTCTTCACGAC